>NW_021320128.1:443010-453870 GCF_001605985.2 Dendrobium catenatum | reverse complement strand
TTTCAAAAAATTCTAAATTTACCAAATTAAATGCATTAGACTTTATTTGGGGTCTACTATTTTTTAAAAATGTCAAACCATCACAAATAATTCAAATCTAAAAAGTTAACAATCTAGTCAACTTTAAGTCAAAATTAAGTTAAAACTTCAAAATTCATAACTAATTATAGACAAATCCAAATTTACAAACTTAAAGTCTAATTTCTCATCTTAAGGACCATTATTTATAAAAAAATATTAACTTTTTATAAATTATCATTAATCTAAAAGTTAAAATTTGGCCCTTAATTAAATGAATAAAATAATTCAAAAAATTTTAAAAATTCAAAAATCAATAAAAATTACAAAACAAATATTAATAAAACTTTAAAAATAGCAACCAATCAATTTTAATTAAAATTTATCAACCTTTAAACCTTAATCAGCTTAATTCAATTAATTATAACGATTACCACTAGCTAACTCAGGTTAACGAGGCTATTAACTTAGCCCCAAGTGTTGAAATATAGGATCTCTAGTGTGTGATGATTTTGATGATGAAAAATAATGTTGATTGAATTATTTAATTTTTTATTAAATATTTTAAATACTACTTTTATCTATGTGTACTAATATTTCAAGGAGATTACACACTCCTCAAGACTACTGAAGACTCGTGATTGGGTAGAATAGGATGTGAAAGAGTTTGTAATTATTATTATTATTTTATTTCTTGAGTATTTCCACATAACAATGTATGTAGATTGAGTGACCAAGCATACATACATGGGGAGAGTTTTTTTTAAGAAAAAAATTATTTTATATATACATTATACTATAGAATTTTAAATCATGTTGTACGATATATTATCGAGAGGCCGGTTTAACAGCCAACTAGAAATTAGCCTCTATGAACTAATTATACTGTACGATCTTGATCGTATTATATGATTTGTTTTCATACTAAAACCCTAGCAGCCAAATTAATTTATGCAAAACTTTAAAATTTGAATTTTGAACACATTGTAATGTATCATGTAAATTGTATTATATGAAGATTTAAAATCTTGCTAAAATTAACCCCCATGATTAGTCAATTAAATTAAGATTTAATTAATGATTAATTATCATACTATATGAATTAGATCATACCATACTATGAACCGAGGAGGATTTGGTTATACCAATAATCATATCAGATGAAACATTGATTTTTGAACTAATCATATTGTATGATTAATACATCATATAAGATGAACTATATAAAATCAACTAATCATATTATATGATTAGGATCAGACCGGATGATGAATAAAGATGATTTTTTCTCATCCTAGTATTCATCCCGGATAAATAAAATAAATAAAATAGATCATACTGGATGATATTCGTATAGTACTGTATTATGTATTAAAAATTTGTTACTTATATGTACTCCTTCGTACTAGGATGGGAGTTATTTTGAATTGTTTCTACTGTATGATTTGGGATCGTACTGTATGAACCAAAATAACTAATTTAAATTTTAAGTATTTCTTGATGCCTATTACATATATAATTCTTTTATTCATTAAAAAATAAGATAGAGGAACATGACAGCTGAAGGAACTATAGAGAGTGAGCTTTTTAAAGAGATTCAGGGCTTGTGAGAGGAGAAGGTAAGCTTGTGCGTGCGGGAGAAGTAGAGTGAAGGGATCACATAGTTACTCAAAGCTAGCTGCATGTGGGAGCTCTTCAGGGGGAGAGGATTCTAGGTTAAAGTTTTTTTGCCTTCTTTAGGAGGGAAAAAAATGAAATGGTCTACTATCATCACCGGGAGGGTGACATAGTGTCCAACACTCTGACACATAGGGGAAGGTGAAAGTGAGTTTTATAAAGGTTTCTCTACCTTACTGTGGGAGTAGAAGGAGAGTCTCTTTTGAGTAGTGTAACTCTCGTAGTGGATGACTTTAGGGAATGGACAGAGGTTAAGATTGACCGAACCACTATAAAAATTTCTAGTGTGCTTTTTTTCTTTTTCCGCATTTTACTTTCTTGCATTTAATTTTCATTATAACAGCATAGAAAAAAATCAAAAATTATTCTTTTATTGTGATAACTAAAATTTCATCATCATTATTTTTCAAAGCATATTTAATTTGATAGCTTCCACATTTAAAAATCAAAATTGCTGATTTCTAAAATACCTTGAAAAAATACAAAAATCAGTGCTCCTATTTAGGATTAATTTTTAAATATACCAATTCACCCCCACCCCCTCTTGGTGCATCTCATACTTTCAAGTGGTATTAGAGTGGGGTCTCAAAATAGTGTTTTAGAAAACCTAGAGAACTATAATTTATGACACATTTTGGTATTCATAATACTGCGGAGGGTTATTCTATAACCCATCCACCCTTGTTCGATAACATACCATTTGATTTTTGAAAAATTTGAATGTCTATATTTTTACAATCTATAGACAATTGCATGTGGATGATTGTATAAGAAGGTTATAATGCACCTTTTCTGCTTTTGAATAACATTAAGATTAAAATATCATCTAATGAATGGAGCAACAAGGATAGGGAACTTATGCAGTTAAATATAAAATGCTTGAATTATTTCTTTTATGCATTGAAATCAGAAGACTACATGGGAGTGTCCACCAGTGCTATTGATAAGGAGATCTGGAATAGATTGTGTATTATGTACGAAGGAACTAGTGAGATTAAATAGTCTAAATTAAACATTTTACTATATGACTAGAAACTCTTTTACATGAAATCTAGTGAGACTATATCTGATATGTACACTAGGTTCACCTAGATAGTGACATCCTTGCATGCACTAGGTAGAGAGATATCTAATTCTGAAAAAGTTAATAAATTTTGAGGTGCTTACTGAGTTCTTACGATACAAAAATGACTAAAATCACTAATTCTAAGGATTTAAATATTTATTCCATTGACAATTCACTTGGGTCACTCATTACATACGAGCAAGAAGTGAGTCAAAGGAAAAATGATGCAGGAGAAAAGAAGAATGAGTTAATGGTGACTCTAAAATAAACAATTTAAAAAGTAACATTTCTACAGTAGAGAAAGATGATGATATAGCCTTGATGACCCATCAATTCAAGATTTTTTTAAGAGAAAACAAAGGCATCGTCAAAATAACTGGAACATAGGTAAAAGCTCAAAGAATATAAAAGTTACATCTAACACAATTTACTTTGAGTGTAGAAAACTAGGTTATCTCCAAGCTAATTGCTCTAATGTGGAATCCCACCCAACTAAGGAGAAGGGCGAGGAGAAGCCAAAGTATAAGAAAGGCAAGTAAAAGACATATAAAGCCTTTTGGGCCAACTTTGCCTAAGAATCATCAGAAGAAGAAGAAGTAGAGGAGGAGATAACGAATTTTTATCTAATGGATAATGATAATCTTGATCAATCAGATCATGATGAGGTATGTCAAATTTCTTATAAAGAATTATTAATTATTTCTAAAAAAATCATGATTTGTATAGAAAATTAAATAAAATGCATGCTAACCTTAAAATCAAATTTTGTACTTTATAAAAAGAGCATGTTAATTTAGTTAAAGAATTTTCTGACTTAAATAGAGATCACATGTCCCTACTTGATGAATTTGATACATTAAACAAGAAGGATATTGAGCTAGAAAAAGAATTTAAGGACTTAGATGAACTTGTTTGTTAATTAGATAATAGTGAGTATACATTAAAAGTAGAAGTGGTAGGCTATGAATATGTAAATAAAGTTCTGCAAGAAAAAGATATAGCACTTGAAAATAATAAACCATCGCCTTCTTTAGCTCAAACGAACAACCCCTCATCATCGCATGCATCACACAACCTTAGGAAGAGGAACCACCACCCACATAGTTTAGTGAACCCATTTCTCAGTGTTAGGTGCTTCTCTTATGGTATGCTAGATCATATAGCCCACACTTACATGATTCACCATAGGACACATCTCGTGTTGAGACCTAAATTGCATTCATCATAGCATAGCATGCATACATCGGATTCACTCAAGATAAGGACGAACACAAACTCACTTGGGTTCCCAAATCTAATCTATGAATTACATTATAGGGGTGCTTTCACAAAGATCTAGTGAGAGCATGTGGTACCTTGACAGTGGCTGATCAAGATATATGACTGGAGACATGAAGTAGTTTATTACACTGAAAGCTAGGACAGGAGGTAAGGTGACTTTAAAAGATAACACTACCAGAAAAGTGGTGGGCTCATGTATCATTAGAAATTCTAAAAAAAATATAATTAAAAGTATTTTATTAATTGATGGTTTAAAGTATAATCTATTAAGTATTAGTTATTTATGTGATAAAGGATTTGACATAAAGTTTCTTTCTAACAAATGCATGATTAGCTTAAATGATAAACTTGCATTAGAAGAAAAATAGATAAATAATATTTATATGTTAGATCTTAACTATATTAATAATTCAAGTTCCTTGTGTTTAAAAATAATAATGGATGACTCTTAGCCATGACATAGGATACTATATCATGCTAGCATGAAAATACTTAGGAATATCACTTAGAAAAACCTGATTAGAGGCATACCTAAGTTAGATTTCACTGAAGACCATCTATATGATGCCTGCCAACTAGGGAAATAAGTAAAATCATCATTTCATTCAATCAAGGATGTGAACACATCTAGGCCACTAGAAATCTTTCACATAGACCTATTTGGACCTATTAGCATAGCTACCCTAGGTGGGAAAAATTATGAATTTTTAATTATAGATGACTTCTCTAGATTCACTCAGATAAGATTCCTAGCACCTAAGAGTCAGTCATTTGAAAAATTTAGAACTTTCTCCACTTGGATTTAAATAAAATTAGGATGTGAAATCTCAAAAATCCATAGTGATCATGGTTGAGAGTTTTAAAATGAATAGTTTGAATCTTTCTATTAAGAGATAGGAATAGAGCATAACTTCTCTGCCTTTAGGACTCAGCAAAATGGAATAGCTGAGAGAAAGAATAGAACCTAAGTAGAAGCTACTAGGGTAATGGTAGCTCAGTACACTCTCCTTAGATACTTTTAGGAAGAAGTAGTGAACATTGCTTGTTATGTTTTAAACAGGATGAACATTAGATCTAAGTTGGATAAACACCTTATAAACTCCTTAAGGTTCAAACACCAAATCTTTCCCAATTGCATGTATTTGGTTACACTCTCTTATTGATCCCAAGGCTGATGAAGGTGTCTTCTTAGGTTATTCATCTATATATAAAGTCTATAGAATTTTTAATAAGAGGAGCCTAGTAGTAAGAGAGTCTACTCATATAGTATTTGATGAATCAGATATGCCCTTTAAACCTAAATTTGAAGAAGAATAGGTAGAGGCCATTAAGGGGGTAGAAACCATTATCATAGGAGATAGAGTAGAACCTTAGGAACCACTTCCTAGAGATTAGAAATATTCTTCTAATCATCCTAAAGAATTAATCTTAAGAGAACCATCTAAAGGTGTGAGAATTAGGCATGGACTTAGGAAAGTGGCTAGTCATTCAACATTTATCTCTATGATATAACCCATAAGTGTAGATCAAGCACTAGGGGATGAATTTGGGATCCTAGCAATGTAAGAAGAGTTTAACTAATTTATTAGGAATGATGTATGAGAATTAGTCAAGAGACCTAAAGAGCAGAGTGTGGTTGGAACAAAGTGGGTCTTTAAAAATAAGGTGAATGATTGAGGAATTATAGTATGAAATAAGGCCAGACTAGTAGCTAAGGGGTATAACCAAATTAAGGGCATAGAATTTGAGGAAACCTTTGCCCCTATAGCTATACTAGAAGCCATAAGGGTACTCTTAGCCTTTTCTTGCTTCAAGGGTTTTAAATTGCATCAAATAGACATTAAGAGTTCCTTCCTAAATGAGGGAATCAAAGAGGATGTTTATGTTGAGCAACCCCTAGGGTCTAAAAACTCACAATTTGTTAATCATGTATTAAAATTGAAAAAGTCACGGTATGGGTTAAAGCAAGCACCTAAACATTGTATGAAAGATTTAGTCCATTCTTACTAGATAGAGAATTTGTTAAGGGTAGTGTAGACACCACCCTCTTCCTACAAATGATAGAAGATTAAATTCTTATTGTTCAGATTTATATAGATGACATCTTATTTAGATCTTTAAATAAAACCTTATGTGATGAATTCTAAAAAATAATGATTAACGAGTTTGAAATGAGCATGATGGGAGAGCTAAATTATATTATTGGTTTTAGTATAAAATAGATGGAGGATGGAATATTCCTTAGCCAAACTAAATACATCAAGGATATTCTAAAAAAATATGAAATGTACAGAGCTAAGGCCATGAACACTCCCATGAGTTCTACCATTCAATATTGACAAAGACCTAGATAAAAAGTAGACCAGAAAAAATATATAGGAATAATTAGATTACTCCTCTATTTAACTGCCAGTATACCAGATATAATATTTAGTGTGTGCCTCTATGCTTTATTCCAAGCTAACCCAAAAGAGTCCGACTTGACTGCTGATAAGAGAATCCTTAGATATCTACTAAGCATCCCCAAACTAAGGAATTTAGTATCCTAAACACAACACCTTCTTTGAAATCTTAGGGTATTCAGATTCTGATTTTTCATGGTGTAGGGTAGATTAAAAAAGCATCTTTGGAACCTATCAATTTATAGGACAATCCTTAGTTTCTTGGTCCAGTAAAAAGCAAAATTTAGTAGCCCTACCGAGGTAGAATATATAACAGTAGAAAGTTATGTTGCACAAGTTTTATGGTTGAAATAATAACTCTTAGATATTGGAGTACCTGTAAGAATCATTCTAATTATGTGTGACAATACTAGTACAATTTACAAATCCAAAAATCTAATTCAACACTCTTGAAAAAAATATATAGACATTAGACATCACTTAATAAGAGATTATATAGTAAAAGGAGATATAGAATTACACCATATAGCTACAGGAAATCAATTGACAGATATATTCATGAAATCACTAGCCTATGTCACCTTTAGCATCTTGAGGAAAAAAACTAAGTGTTATAAACATTCATGCTTGATCCAAGAAAAAAAGTTGGTTTAAGATGTTTCCTAATCTTCACACACTCATCTCTCTGAATTACTAAAATGTTTAACTCTCTGTTCATATTATACTATATGATGCACATTCTTATTGTATGATCATCACAAATACACAGATCATAGCCCTTTGTTTAATCAATGATTCAGATTTGATCACTGATCTGCACATCGTAGTGTATGAAACCCTATTCATTCTGTATGATCCATGTGTTACTGATCATCCATGCATTCAATTCATTTGGTATAATTTTATTACCATTCGTACTATATGATATACATTTTGTATGATATGATCCACATAGCAGAATGGATTGAGATGAATTTAACTTAGCTGGTATGATATTATTATCATTCATACTGTATGAATACCTATTTGTATGGTATGCTACTTTTCATCAAGGGTTGTACTGCTAACCCCTAAGGATGAACAAATTTCCTTCATATCATAAAGTATGATCCTGATCATACTGTATAATTTGACCAACTTTTCTAGACAGAGCATCCAGATGAATTAACTTCTTGATCATATTATATAATCCTCAAAAGTACTGTATGAAGAGTCAAAAAATCTATAAATAGTAAGGGTAATATGTTTAATTCACTCAACCTTTCTTCAATCTTCTCTACTCAATGGCTAATGCAAGTAAACATGGTCTAATGGTTCCAAGAAGCTCCTCTTCCTCTCATTGCTATGATGATCGCTTCCTTTCCACTAAAGAAGAGGATGCCTACCACAAATTTAAAACAAGCAAAATCATTCCTTCTCGCTTGCTCAATCAAGCCACACTTAACTTTGAGGTGATGAGCCTCTTCACTTCCACTTCCCTTCAATTTCTTTTTACCCTGGCCTTTCTATTTAATTTTGAGCTACTCTATAAGTTTCTTGCAAACCTTAGGATAAACCTAGACAACTTGACCCTGAATTAGTATGTCTTCCATCGAATTGTCAAAATCACCAAAGTAGACCCAACTAAACATATTGATCTTTCTTCTAAAGGACCTTAATCCCACTCCTTTATAACCAATGATTTTGATTGGAGTTACTTCAATTTGCTACTTAGAATTTTTGCTTTAAACCAACACCATTATCTTGTCCAGTCCTTAACATAAAATGCCCGCATCATCCAACATGTTCTTAGGACATCCATAATACCCAAAGCTGGAGATATGATACACATGACCCTAATTCTATATGTTATCACTTACCTAATCATATTCAACACAAGAATTGATGAAGCCAACATGATTATAGATTATATCTAGAATATGACTCAAATTTTCCATCCAAGCACCTGCAGGAAATAAAATCTAGCCTTAGGGCATCTCATAGGATATATTCTTCACCACAAATATCAATTGACCTATCTTGGTGAACCCAATAATAACCATATTTTTATATGAATGCTTCTTTCAATATCTTGTTTCATCGGGGGCAAAAGCACTCTTAGCAAATTTTTGATAATGAAGGGGAGGAAAAAAAGTAATTGCTCCAGCATGAGGACCTGGACCTACATATTCTCAAGATGATATTATTCAATGACTCAACCGACTCAAAACTCAAATTGACTCTCATATCCAGGAATAACACTAGCAGTACAAGGATGACATACGATGGTTTGGCAATAGATTTGCCTCAATCGATCATCACATTGCCTCGATCCACCTACCATGTACACATATAGGGGGATAGTTTTTTTTTAAGAATATATATATATATATCATGCTATATGATAACACTACCGTTGTCAGGTCCAAGTCCTAGATGAGAAAAGTGGAGGGTTGTGTTAGGTAGCCGACAACCAGCATAAAACTTGTCGAATAATAATGACATGAATCCATTAAGAAATTGTGTTAATGTTAGGGCGTCCCCTGGAAGCGACATGCGATATGGTCTGAATAATGACAAGTGTGCAAGGGCCGATGCACCGGTGCCCAGGTGCAGTGTTAAATAGGCAAGGGTTCCCACATCAAGGACGGATGTGGGTAAAGAAGCTAGTTTATGAAACTAAAATTAGGATAGGAACTTAGAATATAGGTTCCCTTACAAAAAAATTAATGGAATTAATAGATATTATGATTCATAGGAAGATAAATATTTTGCGCATTCAAGAAATTAAATGGGTTGAAGAGAAGGCTAAGGAAATTGATAGTTTAGGATTTAAACTTTGGTATTTGAGTAAGAGTCGTACTAGAAATGGGGTAGGTGTTATTATAGATAAGAGTTTGAAGGTTGATGTTATAAAAATTAATAGGATTGGAGATAGAATTATAGCTTTAAAGATTATTGTTGATGATAAGATTGTAAATATTATAAGTCCTTATGCTCCTCAAGTAAATTTGGATATGAGTTCTAAATTAAATTTTTTGAATGACTTAGAAGAATTATTAAAAAAGATATCTCTAGAAGAAAGAGTTTTTATTTGAGGAGATTTAAATGGATATGTTGGTAGAGATGTAGATGATTTTAAAAGCATTCATGTTGGCTATAGTTTTGAAATAATAAATGAAAGTCACAAGACCATATTAGATTTTTGTTTAGCTTATGATTTTTTAATTGCTAATACTTATTTAAGAAAAGGAATTAGCATCTCATCACTTATAAAAATTGATATAGTACAACCCAAATTGACTATTTTCTTATAAGAAAGTTAGATCGTTTAGATTGCAAAGATTATATAGTTATTCTGAGAGAAAATTTATGTACCCAACATCGATTATTAGTTTTGGAATTTAAGATAAAGTGATAGATAATAAGAAAATTAAGTAAAATGATATTCTAAGATTATATGGGGGCATTTAAAGAATATTAATAAAAATATTTTTGAGAGTAAGATTTTAGATCTTAAGATTTTGTCTATGCATGAAGATGCCAATATTATGTGGAAAATAGTGGTTTGTGATATTAAGAATATTGCAAAAGATGTGCTTGGAGTTTCAGAGGGAAAATCTTCTAATAGTAAAATAGTTGGTGGTGGAATTCAAATGTGCAAGAAAAGATAGAAAATAAGAAGATTTGTTATAAAAATTGGTTTAGATGTAAAAATTCTAATAATTGGAAAAGCTATAAAGAGGCTTGTAAGGAATCTAAGAAAGCTATTTGCGATGCAAAGAGTTTAGCATTAAAAAGTGGGAGATTGCTGCAATCTAGGATCCCTAATCTGTTATTTTAATGATGAAAAATAATGTTGATTGAATTATTTCATTCTTCATTAAATATTTTGAATGTTACTTCTGTTTGTGAGTACTAATATTTCAGGGAGATTACATACTGCTCAAGATTATTGAAGACTCAAGACTGGGTAGAATAGGATGTGAAAGAGTTAGTAATTTTTATTTTTCTTTATTTTTTGTTTTTTGAGTGTGGACACAAAATAATATATGTAGATTAAGTGACCATGTACACATATAGGGGGATAGTTTTTTTTTTAAGATATATATATATATATATATATATATATATATATATATATATATATATATTGGACCTGATGATATTCCAATAGAGATGTGGAAATTCTTAGGAGAAGAAGGAATTTCTTAGCTTACTATACTTTTTAATACTATTTTGAAGACTAAAAAGATGCCAAATCAGTAGAGAATGAGTGTGTTAATTCCTATTTTTAAGAATAAAGTTGATGCACATGAGTGTGTAAATTATAGAGGAATTAAGTTAATGTGTCATACTTTAAAACTATGGGAGCGAGTTATGAAGAATAGGTTGAGGCGTGATACTAATGTTTCTCAAAATCAATTTGGATTCATG
>NW_021320128.1:406529-440771 GCF_001605985.2 Dendrobium catenatum | reverse complement strand
TTTACTTAATTATTAATATTTAAATTATATTAATTAAGTTATCAATAATAACTTAGAGGTGTCTTGGTAATCTTCTCTGCTAAAACTAACCTCCATGATTAGTCAATTTAATCATAATTTAATTAATGATTGATGATCCTAATATACGAATTAGATCGTACCATACGATGAATTAAGAAGGGTTTTGGTCGTACCAAAGATTGTACTAGATGAAACCTTGATTTTTGAATTAATTATATTGTACGATTAATATATCGTACAAGATGAACTGTATAAACTCAAATAATCATACTATATGAATAGGAATATATTAGATGATGAATTGAGATGATTTTTTATCATCCCAGCATTCATCCCATATGAATAGAAGAAATAAAGTAGATCCTATTGGATGATATTCGTATCGTACTGTATGATGTATTAAAAAATTATTACATATTTGTACTTATTTATACTATGATGGGAGTTATTTTGAACTGATCATACTATATAATTTGGGATCGTACTGTATGAACAGAAATGACTAATTTAAATTTTTAGGGTTTCTTGAAGCCTATTATATATATAATATTTTTATTCATTAAAAAATAAGAGAGAGGAACATAGCAGCTGAAGGAACTCTAGATATGGAGCTTTTTGAAGAGATTTAGGGATTGTGAGAGGAGAAGGTGTGCATGTGCATGATGGAGAAGTAGTGTGAGTGTATCGCACGGTTGCTCCGAGCTAGCTGCACGCTTGCTCCTCCTGTGGCCTGGGTGAGTCTTGTGGGAGATCTCTAGAGGGAGAGGCTTCTAGGTCAGTCCTCCAAGGTTCTTTGCCTTCTCCAGGAGGGAGAAAATTGAGAAGGTCCACTACCATCACTAGGAGGGTGAATAGCGTCTGACACTCTGCCACACCAGGAAGGTGAAAGTGAGTTTTGTAAAGGCTTCTTCGCCTTATTATGAGAGAATGAGTGTCTCTTTTGAGTAGTGCAACTCTTGGAGTGGAGGACTGTGGAAAATAGACGTAGGTCAAGATGGACTGAATAACTATAAAAATTTTTGGTGTGCTTTTTCCTTTTTTTGCATTTTACTTTCTTGCTTTTAATTTTCATTATAACTATGTAGGAAAAAATTAGAATTAGAATTATTCTTTTATTGTGACAACTAGAATTTCATCATCACTGGAATATATTTAATTTGATAGCTTCCGCATTTAAAAATCAAAATTGTTGATTTCTAAAGTACATTGAAAAAACATAAAAATTAGTGCTCCTATTTAAAGTTAATTTTTAGATATACCAATTCATCCCCTCCCCTCTCTTGGCACATCTCATACTTTTACCAACGAATGTGAAATAAACTTCATGACCCCAATGAGCAACAAAGATGGTAGTTATTTAGCATTCAAAAATACACTTTAAAATTAATTCTAAGTTATTAATATCTAAAAACTTTAATCAAATTTTCACTTTAAATCTTTCAACCAACCAAAACATCAAGCAACTTTAATTAAGCATCTCATATAGGACATATCCAAGCCACATAGCCTACCTCACACACTCTAGATGGTTTGCTAGTTCACTACTTCTATATCTAGGCTATGCTAGTGTTTACATTTCTATTGTGTGCTAGATTTTTTGAGATTTCATTGCATGCTTGTTGAAAACATGTTGATGTGATTATTTATTTAATTTCTATGATGTGACTGATTGCTCAATAGATTATTCCTAGGTTAGAGACAATTTATTTGCTAATTCAATCTTGTCTAGGTGATCATGCTCATATAGGACATTTAAAAGTAAAAGGGGGAAAAATCATAAATATTAAATTAGTAAAGGTGCTCATTATGCTAAATCCCCCTTTTAAAATTAAAAGAGCATGGTTAAGTGTGGCGAGTTTGAATATTTTAATTTCAAATATAATTATTTAGGATTATTTAAATATTGATTTATTAGTCTAACTTTGTAAGTTGTTGAGTGTAGGTTTTTAATTTTCATTAAATGTAGTTCAAGTCCATTAAGTTGTAAATTGTCAAGTGATATTTGAGATGGGATATGAGTCTAATTTGAAATTCAAAGATAAGGGTGACATCCCTTATGGGAGAGTCCCTCTTCATTAAAAGAATTAGAGTAGGATACTTTCAAATATATAAAGGGAAATGATAACACCCCTTAGGGGAGAGTTTCTTTTCATTTGGATATCCAGACCAGACGGATCCAAGGAGTTTGTAGAAGGATGAAGAAGTGAAGAATGAGAAGACCCATTCTTAAAGTCCCTTATGTCTTAGGATTATAAATCTGGGCATATTGTTAATGGTACCCAACCACTTTAATTTTATTAATTCTAAGTTATAATATTAAGTGGCACTTGCCACTTAAACTTTTAATTTGAATATTAATTTGATTAATTTTATTATTGACTGATTTACTTGCTTTTTAATTAGGACTGGATGCTTTTAGTAGTGTTTTGGTGATTTTGTATGTTGATTTTTTATTTCGCTTAGAACCCGATCGGAGGCCTGTGAGGAAATGTTAAAAATCCTATATACTTTAATTCAATTTAAAATATTTAAGCTCACTTAGAAACTCTAACAAATTTAAGAAGTGAACTTGAGCTCACCGAGAGTTCTCATGCATATATATTATACTTTTCTTTTCCTTGTGAGGCACCTCCCCTCCTGCGGGTTCTGGCAAGCCACCTGACCTATTATGGTGCAATCCTATGAAGGGGAAATTATGCAATCTCTAGGATAAAAATCTTTATTCTAAGCCTGATTTTAAAACTACTACATTCTGATTTAAGCATTTATCAAGTCAACAAACAAGCATTGCATTAGATGCAAATTTAAAAGTGGCTAAAAATTTAATTATATTTTATTCCAAGCATCAATTTATCCGACATTAATTAGGATCTACTCTAGATGTTAGCCCCGATTCCTTAAACATAACTTAGTCAAACATCCCTACCACTCTTACATAAAAGACCAGACTCATGGTTTTAAAGCGACTAGGTGGTTAGCTAGCTCCTTAATCCAGTCCGGGATAAGTATAGGTTTGCATTATATTAGCTAGATTTGAGTTATTTATTTTCAATTAACAATTTAGAGGCAGGCTCAGGCTATAATACCTCAACCTTTGCGAATTGAATCCCAACTTTCTAATAAAATTGACAAGTCAAATTTAAATCTTTTTCAATCAAAATTTAAGCCTAACATAGAGGGTAGATTGAGGTGTTTCTAAATTGTTTAGAATCCCACACACTTCTTACTTTTCTTCCATTGGTCTCTAAAATAAGTGCTCAACTTTATCGTGATCCCGATTGAAAATTCCAATCCTCATCTCCTTTGACATCAAGCTTTGAAATCTTAAAATAAATTTCTATCATTAATATAGAGTATTCATAGGAAATTTTAGTTTTCTATAATTTAATTAACTATGAGGGCTTACAATCATAGAAGATTTAGAAATCTATATCAATTTTCAAAATCAATTTTTCAAAAAATCAACTAATTCTCTTTGGGAAAATTAAATACAATGATCATTATTGTTGTATTCAATTGATCGATAATAGACAATATCCTCTTTCATCAAGAAGATACATCATTCAATTACCATGACTTTGATTATGAAATTAATGATCCTTTATTCAAATTATTAGAGCCAAACACTCTGTCAAACATCATTTTGATCCTTCGGGATTATATGTTGTCCTTTCCTGAGTTTGACTATGATAATCAAGATAAATTCAAAGTCTTATAATCTAAACCTATTAGGGAATGATATTTTTGTCTCCTATGGTGATGTGTTATTCATAATGAAGTGTTCGATTTCAAAACTAAAAATTTTAGAAATTAAATTCTCCTAAAGATAAAGTTATCTTTTTGAAACTCCAAACACTTTTTCAATCAAACATTATTTTAGCAATCTCTCCTCTAAGCTTGAAAATATTGAATTATCTTTCTCAAATTTCTCAGTCCTTTATTTTTCACTATCATACATTTTTTTTGTATTGGTCATTTGTTTGAACCCAAATTCTTCCAAACTTAAATGTAACAAAAATAAACTCTATTTTCTCTCCACATAAATTATTTCTAATTTTGTCACCATAAGCCTATAGTATCAATGATTAAAAAATTCATTTAAAATTTTATAAAAAGTATTTAAATGGATTATTCAGTATTCACAAAATACAACATCTTGGAACACATCAATAACTACTTGGAGTAAATGCATAATTTCCTTTAAATATCTATTTCAAACATTCTCTTTCTTTATTTGCAAACAAAAAATAATTAACTGTTTTATTCAAAACAAATACACGGACATATCCCGCCCACACAAAACAATAAGGGATATTAACAATCCTATTTTCTAAAGAAAATTATCCCGCTAACTACTACTACTTCTAACTCAGCCCTAGGCTTCTCACTCATCTATAGACTCTTAAGAAAACTATTTCTAAATACTTAATGAAGAACTTAGTCATTAACTTGCTGGAAGAAAGAACACAGTGGAAGGAAAATGTAAGGTTGGTGTGAGGAAGATGTTTTAGGATAAAGCATGCATGGATGAACGTATGAGGAAAGGATATCACACCAAGATAGATTTCTCCGTGTGAGGAGACATTCCAGAACACAACTCACAAAAAGTTAAGACGTAGCATGCGAAGGGGGGATTTCGATGGGAAGAAGATGTTGTGAGCTTTATAGGAGATAGAGTGGTAGATTTGAGGTAAACATGATATTTGGATTTTAATCGGGCACAATGATGAAAAAGGATCTATGTAGCTAACCCCACATAGTGGGACAAAGGCTTGATGTTGTTGTTTTTGTATCGTATTTGGGTGATATAACTATAATATTAATATTTGGGGTGTTAAATATATAAAATAATAGTAATACAGTGGTATGCATGTAAATCTCTCTTTTTTTAATCATCAAAACATGAGGTAAAGCTCCTGGATTATAACACTTTCAATGATATTTTTCTTTATTTTGGCTCTCTGATAAAAATAGAATAAATTCTTTCCAAATAGATCTTGAGCAAGTTTTTTTCTAGTACTAAACCATTTATAACCTATTGGAAAAATGGGTTATATTGGGTTTCTTTCTAAATAGATCTTGGAGAATTTTTTATTATATACTGGTTATGATATAACTTATTGGGAAAATATGTTTTATTGGGTTGGATCATTACAGTTATCTCTAAATCACACTGAGAAAAATTTAAATGGCTCACCATCAAAACATATAATAGAAAAAATAAGTCATTCACCAACACACACATAACTTAGCCTTCATATGAGGACAAATAAGAACAACAAATTAAAGGAGGTAACTGATGCTCATTATAAAAGTACCTGGGAAATAAAAAATTTTATTACTTAAATTATCCTTACATCAGATTATATTTTTTACACAAAAAGGTGCATGGACAATCTAATTCACCCCAAAAAAACATTTTGCATACATGATATGACATCATTTATGGAGGGATCATCATTTTTCTTACTAAGTATTACAAGAAGAAGCATCTCCTAACAATGAACTGACTAGACCTCTTCACCTCGATGAGATAATAAATTGACAGCAACTTAACTCGAAGTTGTGCTAACTCTTTATGAAACTTAGAGACTATGTATATTGCTTCAATCACCCTTTATGAAGCCCCAGGTCCCCACTGAGCATGACTTATAACACTTATTAGGATCTAAGAGTTTTAACCAACATGGTTATGTCGCCCTAAAGGGGAACTCACTTAAAGAGAAAATGATCTCATAAAAAGTTGGTTAACACAAGTTCATAGAACTAAAGTCAATCCCCATTAGAAGGCATCATGGAATAGAGACTCATCAAGGATAATTTGAGCCCTAAGATCCACTTTCCTCTAAAGGAACCGTTCATTCAGAAGAACTACTCATAATTAAAACTAATCTAGCTACATCTTAAAGGTATATTATCATAATTTCTCATTCACAATCAGTCCTCTTTTCATAGTCATTAATCTCTAAGGTGAATCACCCCTCATGTATAGAGGCTTGTACCCTTACAAACTTGCCCCTATTTTAGAGGACTCGCCTTCATAAACTTTGATGGAACATTAAATCTTGAAAAATCACACAAGTCTCTTGCCTTTGATTATTTGGTTAGGGAACTCACCTGAGAATATGGAGCCATTTCAGAGGTAGGGATCAAATAAGATATACTACAGGAAAATCACCCATTTCCGGCATCCTTTTCCGGCGGTAATTGAACCTTTTCCGGCGGTTTTGTAGTTTTCCGGCGGTTTTCCGGCGGTTTAATTACCGCCGGTAAAAACGGCGTAGGAAAATGAATTCCGGCGGTTTTTTCCGGCGGCAATTTTGTCCGGCGGCTTACCGGCGGTCTTGAACCGCCGGTCAAAAAGAAAAAAAAAATACTGCTCCGGCAGCCCGCATTATTTTCATATGTATTCTTCGATATAGCCCTCTAAACCATATAAATAAGAGTGTAGACGTATTTTTCATTCCTTTAATTCATATTCATAGTTAGAGATATAGTAGAGGCTATTGGGGCATGGGCCCCCATTGTCACATAAGGAAATAATAATAATAACATTGCATAATATTTTTACAATTAATAACATAGCATATTTTTTCTTTTTAACCAAGAAATAAATTCAATCAACCAAAAAATCTCCTATCACAATAATCACCAACCTAAACCAAGTTACATAACGTAAATATGCAATAAGTAATGCACATAAAATCAAGTGTGAAAAGTAAAGGAATAAATACACCATAATTTTATATTGGTTCAATTAACTTAAGCTATGTCCACTTCATAGAATCCTCCTATCTAGGTATTGCTCTAAACATTTTAGTGACTCTCCTTTAGGCCCCTTAGTAAGGTAGAGAAGTTCTCATAAAATAAGTTCCACCCTCAGGGTGATTAAGAATCAAAATCATTTTCACCTTCCTTATTGTTGTGGAGTAACTAAATCCCTTTCACCTTCTCCAGTGCAGCAGAGTAGCTGAATCCCTTTCATCTCCCATGATGTGGTGGAGTAGTCAAATCTTTTTCACCTTCTAAGTGTGGTAGAGTAGCTGGAATCCCTTTGATACTAAGAGCTTCTTCACAGAGTTTCCCTTAAGAAAGACTTTGACACATAGGGGAATAAGGTGGATGTTGGCTAGGGCAACCATGTGAAAACATCCTCTCACACTCCCTTGCACACAGAAGGTTCTTCTCCCTCTCTCACACTCCCTTGCTTGCATCTTTAGTTTTTCTTCATGTTTGTTATTACTTGAAAGGTTAGTTGTGCATAAAGAAAATATCCAAAATATTATGCAGGAATAAAAAGATAATCATTCAATAAAAATTTTAATCATCAAAACCCAAGATCGGGCTCTCAGATTGTAACACTTTACAAGATATTTTTACTTTATTTTGGATTTATGATAAAAATAGATGAAATTCTTTTCGAATATATCTTAGGCAGGTTTTTTCTAATACTCGACCATGTATATCCTATTGGGAAAATGAGTTATATTTGGTTTCTTTCCAAATAGATCTTGGACAATTTTTTACCTCATATTGAATCTAGTATAAACTATTGGGAAAACATGTTTTATTGGGTTGGGTCATGAAAATTATATCTAAATCACACAGAGAAAAGTTTAAAAGGGCTCACCATAAAAAACAATAATAGAAAAAATAAGTCATTTACTAACACACTCATAACTAAGAAGTCTTCATATGAGGACAAACAAGAACAACAAATTAAAGGAGGTATAACTAATGCTCATCATAAGAGTACTTGGGAAATTAAAATTTTTATTACTTATCGTTACGTCCTTCTTAGAAGGCATCATGGCATAAAGACTCATCAAGGATAATTTCTTCCCTAAGATCCACTTGCCTCTATAGAGATTATTCATCCAAAATAACTACCCATAATCAAAACGTGCAAGTCGGGTAGAATTCTGGCATCCCTTGGAAGTCGGGCAGAATTCCGATGTCTCTTAAAAGTCTGGCATAATTCTGGCATCACTTGGGCGTCGGACAGAATTTCGACAGTGGCCGATGAGTTTCTTCTCTCCTATCCTTCTCTCTTCTTCTTCTTCTCTTATTCTTCTTGCTTGGGTCCCCTCTCAAGAGAAATGGGAGGCAATTTATAAATTTTTGAGGATGGCATGACCCGTAAATAGGAGGATCAAGGAAAAATGTGGTGGTTCGGATGGACAAACGATATTGAGTTCCTTGATCGTGGGCCATTTGTCAGATATTTGACGGTCTTGACGATATCGAAATTCAGTGATCTTGGGCTCGTTGGATTCATCTCATCGAACCACTCAATTCGACTATAAGCATGTCATGTTTGGAAACCATTTGATAACCCAAATTGTGGTTCGAACTTTCAAAACGTGCTTCGGGTCTTCGATTTGGACCCATTTGGGCTCGGATCGAGTTAAATTTGGTGTCGTTAGGTTTATATTTCCGAGACAATCAATTCAACTATAAATTTGCTAAAATCCGAGTTCAAATAATCCCAAATTTAATTTTTGAAGTTTCCCACTTGATTTTTACCTTGAGATTCATGCTCGATCAAGATAATTTTTTGATATCATATCAGACATCATACATAAAACATTTAAATTTAAATAAATATGAATGTTAAAAATTAGAAGCTGATCATTGTTGGACCAAATGTCCATATCAAATTTCTAATATAATACCTCTAACAATTTCTTGTGTTCAATAAAGAATATTAGGATAAGCTAAAGCTTTTAATTTATGCAGCCGAAGTGAGTTTTCAATTCGCGGTTTAATGGGTCAATTAATTAAAAAAAAAACTGAATGACATATTTACAAATAAAAATATAAATATGAGATTAAAATTATCAGAATTAATTTAAAGAATAAATAAATATTCAAAAGTAAACAGTTGAAGTACCACGAATAATTTTTATAATAGTAGTACAGAGATTAATGTCGAGCTGAGTATATTTGAAGGATGCATTTCCATTTGACCATCTTCAGTATCCGATTGTTCCATTTAGACTTAGAATCGTCAACATTGCAACAGAATATCAAGAAGTCTTTGCTTAAATATCACTACAAATAATGAATAGCGACAGACACCAGTCCGTCACATATCAACTAAAAGCATAAAGATAGCTACTGTACAATGGTCTCTTTGCCATCATAGTCCAACAAGTGATAAAATATTCTTTACTTTTTCTTATAAAATGAGAAATGCTAGTTCAAAAAATAATGGTCCAATTATGATACTCACCGCTAAAAAAAAAATTAGGCTTTGTTTGAAATGATTTTATTACTGCTTAAAACAATTTTTTTAGTACAAAATTAAAAAATTTTAATAAAAAAAAATTATTTTAAGAAACAGTAAGATAGCCGTCCCAAACGAAACCTTAAATTCATGAAATATCATAAGCCACTCTTTAGTCCCTCTACCAACCTAAACAGTGCAACCAACTATATCGCAAACTCTACGTTTTATATAATGAAAAGCTCCAAATAGATCAATTTAAAGTTATAACTAAAGTTTCACAACAAATTATATCACAAACTCTGCATTTTATAGAATGAAAAGTTCCAAATGGATGAATGTAATAAATAACTACAGTTATACATGATTCAAAGAAAATCACCTGACTTTCAAAATAAAATAAAATAAAATACAATTTACTTACCAAACCTCAACAAGCTAATGACAGAATCAGTGGAAATACAGGCAAAAACATCCCACCGAAACATACAAGAGCATATAACAATAGGGGTATAATCACATAAGAGGAAAAAACTCTGATCAGCAAAGCCCTGCTGATCAAAATAAATCATGCCAGAAAACATCGGCCTGCTTTCGTCTTGGGTATACAGCAGTCAACTACTATTTTTTCACCATAGCATAGTATGAGAGCCCTTCAACAATACCAGGCATGAATTATGATTGACGCAACAATAGCAGCCATGAATGATGATTTCTGGAATTGTGAAGCCACTATATGGATCACTTCCAATCAAACATCGGTTGCTACTTTTAACCAATGCTGATGCAACATGGTAGGCAATGAAAATCAGATAATGGGAAGCATAAGTGACCACCTCTACACTTGGTATCTTGATAACCTTTGTGCCACAAGAGGCTCTAATTTGGTGCGGAACTGTTCCCATGCTTCACTTCCAAGCATCTATAACCAATTTGCATTGAACAAAGGTTAAGCAACAATCAAGTTTTATTCCTTCAGTCATAACGGACCTTGGTATAAAAGATCAGGAATACCTGTTTATATCCATTTAAAACTTGGGACACTTCATTGATTAAATCCTTGCTCCGTATTTCCTGAAAGGATATATATGAAATTAAATTGAACTGACTTGTATTATATCAAAACTTTAGAGTCAAATTTCAACGATCCAATCTTACATGCCAACTAGCAATCGCCCTGCACATGTAAGCTAGCGAGTTCACAGCACCAGAGGGATTCGTTCTCACCTATGGAATTGATATTAAAAAGTGAAGGAACAAGTTTAGTATTGCAAAAAAAACAAAAAAACAAGTTCAGTATTGCCAAAACAAGAAAAAAATGGAATTACCATTGCACAAAGACCTCGGAATGCATCTTCTTTTTCAAAATCATCCCGTATCCTGGATAAAAGAAAGAACCAAGTTCCTTGTCAGGAAAATTAAACATCAAAATACCCTAAACTCAAAACCTAATTATTTTGCATTAATCATGCCAGATATTTCTTAATATCGAAAGCCTGAATGGTGGAATGAGTAGAATACGAAGAATGAACAGGCAAAAAGTTTTATGCTTCTCGGTAACCGAGTCAAGCAAGTTAAAACATCCACACATATTGAATGGGGTTAGAAAACACATGCATGTACAATGATAAAACAAGCCACTAAAAATCATAATAAGTTCTAGCTAGCCATATATTTTGAGATAACATCCAAAAACTAAGTGCCAACAACAGATCACAACATAGCTAATGCCATGCCATCACAATAAGAGCATAGCGCAGTAAGGTTCAAATTGCAGAAGCACCGCACTTTTGCTCATAAAATACACGTCAACAATTGAAAATTGTGTGAAAAAACTAAAGCAATTGAAATGGCACAACATAGAGAGTTAATATGCTTGTTACCAGCATGACTGCCAGCATGCCATCAAAGCTAATAATTTTAAATAGCACCGATGGATTCAACCATAAAATTTGCATAGCCGCAGCTTTCAATAGCATGGTATTAATAGGGAACAAAGCCTTGCCAAACCTGGCCTTTAGGGGTTGTTTGGTAGCAGATTTAGGCAAGATTTAAGCTAAATCATGTAAAACGGTACAAAGAATTTTAAATACAATAAAATCTTAAACCTGGTTTCTCTTGTTTTTTTTGGCTTTAAATCTTGAAGTTAGCATATCTGGCATTATTCAACTTTAACTTAGCAAGTCTAGCAAACTCTTATATTGTCGGTACCTTCAATCCCTTCTCTAGTATGCTTTCATCATGACTTCCCAAATTCTTTATAAACGAGGGTTTCAAGAATTTGGGAGGTAAGGATTTAGGAGAGACACAAGGGTTTCAAGTTTTAAAATTATTAATATAACCTGGTATTAATTAAATAATAAATAAAATTTTAAATTGAACTTAATGATAATAAGTTAACTAAAAAGATAACAATTTAAACAAATTAATATAATTTGTGATTTAATTTGATTAAGTAGAATTTATTATGTTTAATTAGTTTTATAAAATATTAACTAATGGTTAATTATGATATTAATATCAAATAATCAAAATTTAATTAATAAAATTACAATTGATAAAATATTATTTAAATTATTAATATAAATAACAACAACAACAACATCAAGCCTTTGTCCCACTACGTGGGGTCGGCTACATAAATACTTTTTCTTTCTTGTGTACTGTTAAAAGTCAAATTCTCATTTAAATCTAATAAAGAAAGATCATTTCTAATATTCTCTAACTAAGTCATTTTAGGTCTACCTCTACCTTTCTTAACATAAGTCAAATCTAATACCTCTACTTTCCGAATCGGGTCATCGGAAGGCCACCGTTTTATATGATCAAACCATCTAATGGGAGCATACACATCGGCACCATAAAGCATTGCAGGACTCACCACCATCTCATAGAATTTTCCCTTAAGTTTGAGGGGCACTTTCTATTACACAAGTCTGATGCTTTCCTCCACTTCAACCATCCAACTTGAATTCTGTTGATAATATCCCCATCTATTTCACCATCACTCTGAACAATAGATCCAAGATATCTAAAACGTGTACTCTTATTAATGACTTGATTGCCCAAAGTCACAATCCCCTCACTAGGTTTATTACTACTAAAATTACACTCCATATATTCAATTTAAGATCTACTCAAGAGAAAACCTTTAGACTCTAAGATTGACCTCCATAATTCAATTTTATCTTCAACTCTCTCTCTAGTCTTATCAACAAGAAGAAAAATCAATAGCAAAAAGCATACACTAAGCTACATCCTCTTGCAAATGTCTAGTGAGAATATCCTTGACTAAAGCAAAAAAGATATGGACTTAAGGTTCATCCTTGATGTACTCCAACTGAAAAAGGAAAATACATGGTCAAACCACCTTCTGTTTGAACACAAGTAATAACTCCTGCATACATATTTTTAATGATTTGAATATAAGCATTATTAACTCCTTTCTTTCAAGAACTCTCCATAGCACTTCTCTTGGAAGTTTATCATATGCTCACTCTAAATCAATAAATATCATATGTAGATCTGCCTTATTCTCTCTATATTTCTCCATCAAATTTCTCAATAAATGTATGACTTCCATAGTAGACCTATTTGGCATGAATCCAATTTGATTTTGAGAAACATTAGTATCATGCCGTAACCTACGCTCCATAACTCACTCCCATAGTTTTAAAGTATGACATGTTAATTTGAGAGGTACGAGAGGGAAAAAGCTTGTCTTTATTCATTACAATCTTCCCTATTTATAGATCTATACAAGATATCTAAATGCGGAAATAAAGATTACAGATTTAATACTTAAAAATCTTTCCTAAATTTGTTCCTTCATTATGGCGTGATCAATGAGAGCATCCCACGGATTGATCTTTGTGTCCGTTGGATCCTTTGCACAGGGAACGACTGGATTTCAACACTCCCCCTCAAGCTGGGAAATATGAATTTGTCATTCCCACCTTGTCAATCATTATGGGAAAGGCAGAACCGTCCAATCCTTTGGTAAGGATATTTGCAAGTTGATCCTTTGATGGTACATGCTCGACACTTACTAGACCACTGTCTAGTTTTTATTTAATGAAATGTCTATCCACTTCTATGTGCTTGATCTTGTCATGCTGGACTGGACTATGGGCTATGCTGATTGCTGATCTGTTGTCACAATGTAGCTTTATGGGCTCATCCCACTTGACCTTTAAGTCTTCTAGGATTATTTTGATCCATAGTAGCTCACATATTCCCAAGGCCATAGCTCGATATTTTGATTCTGCACTGGATCTTGCCACCACTTTATGTTTCTTGCTTCTCCATGTAATTAAGTTACCTCCAAGAAATGTGCAATATCCAGAGGTATATCTTCTATCAACCGGTGATCCTGCATAGTCGGCATCCGTGTATACTTCTAGGATTATTCCACGATCTCTCTTAAAGAGAATCCTTTTTTCCTCATTTTCCTTTAAGGTAGTGCAATATCCTGTCTACCGCTTGCATGTGAATCTGCTTTGGATTCTGCATAAACTGACTGACCATGCTTACAGCAAATGCTATGTCTGGTCTAGTGTGGGAGAGATAGATCAATTTCCCTACAAGTCTCTGGTAGGCCCCTTTATCTACATATGGATCTTCTCTAGCTTCTCCCAGTTTAAGATTAAGTTCTACTGGAGTCGGTGCTGGTTTACAAGCTAGTTTACCTGTTTCTTTTAGAAGATTTTTGATGTATTTCTGTTGTGAAATGAAGATTCCTTTTCTGGAGTGAGCTACTTCAATTCCGAGAAAGTATTTTAGTATACCAAATTCTTTGATGTCAAATTCCTTAGTAAGACTTTTCCTTAAACTAATTTTTTCCTCTTCATTATCTCCAATCAAAATAATATCATCAACATACACTAATAATATTATGACTCCCCCTGAGTCTGAGTGTTTAAAGAATAATATATGATCCCCTTGACTCTGCCGATACCCATTAAGGAGCGTGAATTTAGAGAATCTTCCGAACCAGGCTCTTGGTGATTGTTTGAGCCCATATAAAGCCTTTTTTAGCCTGCACACCCTATTGCCTTCAGATTTTTCTTTAAACCCTGGTGGTATTTTCATATCTCTTCTTCTAAATCCTCATGCAGGAATGCATTCTTCACATTCAATTGCTCCAGATGCCAGTTGTACTTGGCTGCTAGTGAGAGTAGTATTCTGACAGTAATCATCTTGGCTATAGGTGCAAAAGTTTCTTGGTAGTCAATGCCATATATTTGAGTGAACCCTTTTGCAACCAGTCTTACCTTATATCTCTCTAGTGTGCCATCAGCTTTGTATTTTACTGAGAACACCCATTTGCAGCCAACCGGTTTTTTCCCTATCGGTAGATTGACGATCTCTCATGTTTTGTTCTTTTCTAGGGCCTGTATTTTATCTTTCATGGCATTTTTCCAATTCTTATCAGATAAGGCCTCAGAAATATCTTTAAGAATATGGATATCTTCTAATGAAACCAATAAATTTTTGTGTGACGATGTGAAGTTGTTGAAGGATATAAAGTGTTATATAGGGCATAAGGGAGTTGGTGAGCTTACCTTATTTCCAGATGATGGTTCAGATTCTTGGATCTGCTTTGGAGCACAGCTTGAACTTGTACGTCTGGAGTAAACCTTTCCAAATCTAATGATAGCTTTTCCATTTGTTTCCTTATCTTGGGTTTCAGGTGGATTGGTTTGAGGTGGTGGAGGAAGGTCAAGAGATGCTAGTTCATTTTCCACATCTTCCTTAAGTTCAGTCTCCCCCTGAAGATGAGATTTTGAAAAATAGGAATTTTGCTCATCAAAGGTAACATCGATAGAGACAAGAATTTTTCTTTTGGGTGGATGATAACACTTATAACCTTTTTGGATAGCTAAATAGCCAACAAAGATGCATTTAAGTGCTCATGGATCTAATTTTCCTCCCCTGGCTGTAAATATGAACATAGGCAATGCATCCAAAGATTTTGGGCGTAGGATTATGATGGGTTCAAAACTCGAGGTAAAAAAGAGGACAAAGTCTCCATTGGAGTTTTGAGTCCTAAGGCTATTGAAGGTAGTCGGTTTATGAGATAAGCTGCCGTTAAAAGAGCTTCCCCCTAATAGAATTTGGGTGTATTGTAGTGAAATAGGAAAGCTCGGGTGGAGGCTAGAAGGTGACCATTTTTCCTCTCTGCAACCCCATTTTGTTGTGGGGTGGAACACAGGAGGAGTAATGGATGATCCCTTCACTCTGGAAGTAGAAGGAAAGGGTTTGGTTGAAATAATCTTTGACATTATTGGAGCAGAATCTCCTTATTTTTACCCCGAATTAATTTTTGATAATGGAATGAAAGATGGGAACAATGGTGCTAACATCAGATTTATTTTTAAGGAGATAGATCCCAGAGACTCTAGTGCAATCATCAATGAATGACACAAACCAGCGTGCCCCAAAGATATTAGGGATTTTAGAGGGTTCTCATATATCACTATGAATAAGGTAGAAAGGAGTAACACATCTCTCACTTTTGTTTGGGAATAAGGTTCTTTTATGTTTAGCCAACTCACAGGTTTCACAATGAAAAATTTTAATTGTCTAATTTCTAGAAAAATTTTGGATACATGTCTTAGGACATCAAAAGATGGATGTCCTAATCTATAATGATGAAGCCAAATAGTGGAATTCCAATCAATTAGGGATAACAAAGATCAACTCTTTTTAGATTGGTTTGGTTCTTCCAGGTAGTACAATCCTGCTCTCTCCTTAGCAAGTCCAATCTTCTTCCCCGATCTTTGATCCTGAAATAAGCAATAAGTAGGATTAAACAAGGCTTGACAATTACGGTCATTGGTAAGTTTTTGTATTGATATCAGATTTGTGAATAATTGTTGTACGTGGAGCACATTTTTCAGGGTGAGGGATGGAGAAAATATGATGTCTCCTTGGCCAGCTACCGTGGTAAGAGAACCATCAACAGTGATGATTTTCTTGTTGTTTGGGCAAGGAGTATAGTTTATGAGGTGGGTGGGTGAGTGGGTCATATGTTCTGTGGCTCCTGAATCAATGATCTATAATTCCTTTCTGGAAGCACTTAAACTAATAGAAATTGAAGTCTTACCTGAGAGTACAAGTGAAGAAGAAGCATTTGATTTTTCAAGAGATACCAGGAGTCATTTCAATTTATCAATATCTTCTTTATTGAATTCTCCACAGTTGGACTGTGCTTCTGGCTTACTTGTAATGTTGTTGGCATGTGATGTGCTCCTTGTTTCACCCTTTTGATTCCACTCTTTGTTGGGGGATTTTCCATGTATTTTCTAGCATATTTCCTTTGTATGTCTTGACTTTTTGCAATAGCTACACCAAAGTGAGTCTTTATCTTTGAATTTTGAAGAATATTTACCTTTCTCCTTCCATGACGATTCTTTGTTCATCACCATTACTGAGCTTTCAACGACCTTTGGTTCTAACATCACTCCTCGTCGGCTTTCTTCTGTGCGGATGAGAGAAATGGTTTCATTGAGTGATGATGTTTCCTCTTTGCCGAGAATCTAAACTCTAACTTCGTCAAATTCTGCATTTAGTCCTGTAATAAAATCATAAACTCTATCTTTTTCAATAAAGTTCTTTAGGATTGCAGCATCTTTCGGACATCTGATTTCTACGCACCTATAGTGATCAAGTTACTGCCGCAGATTTTGTAGAATGGTGGCATACTCCATCATGGTCTTACTCCCCTGCTTCATGCTTCCAACTTTGACTTTAATTTCAAAGATTTGAGGCGCATCACGAGCTTTGGAGAAGGTTTGTCTGGCAACATCCCATATGTCCTTCTTTTGGTCCTCCTAATTTCTAGAGTCATGAAATTCTACAACCATGACATAATCATGGAGTCTGCTTCATCCCATGCCCCAAATTTAGAATCTCCTTCTTTTGGTCCTCCTCCAAGGAGGTGATGTATTTTCCTTTTCCCTTTCCCTTTCAAGTAGGTCTTCACAAATTGAGACCACTTTATGTAGTTCTTCCCATTTAGACGATAGGAAGGTTGCATGCTTTGAAGGTCACCTCATCCTTGATGCACCATAGAATCCTTAAGTTGGTCAATGTTTGAAGAAGAATTAATTTCTGACATTTTTGAGTCAAAGGGCAGTAATGAAAACTATCTATTTGATTTTTGGACAACAATGAAGGCTCCCAAGATTTTTCTAATCGACAATAAAGGTCGATTTTCTTTTGTCCGACAATGAAGGTCGGATTTTTTTTTAAGGGAAAAAGTACCTTCCCGATTTAATAAACAAACCGGGCCGCCGACTCTTAAAAGGAGTCGGACCGGGTCGCTTAGGGCAGGCACGCAGGGAGCTGCTCGGCTCCCTTGGTTCGCAGGATGCTTCTTGGTCGAATTGGAACGGTCCTTCGACAATCTTCCCTTCCTGTCAGATCGAGATGCTCGACTAGGCTCCTCTCCTTCGACGATCTTTCCTTCCTGTCGGATCGGGATGCTCAACTATGCTCCTCTCCTTCGACGATCTTCCCTTCCTGTGGATCGGGTTTGCTGCTTCGCAGGAGGCTTCTTTGGCTCCTTCGTGGCCGTTCGTCTACGCTCCTTCGACAACTTTTCCGTCTATGGCAATGAAGGCCTTTCTTCACGAAGGTTTTTCCTCTTGAACCCCTCCGACGCTCTGATACCATGTTAATTTGAGAGGTACGAGAGGGAAAAAGCTTGTCTTTATTCATTACAATCTTCCCTATTTATAGATATATACAAGATATCTAAATGCAGAAATAAAGATTACATATTTAATACATAAAAATCTTTCCTAAATTCGTTCCTTCAGTATGGCATGATCCATGAGAGCATCCCAATGATTGATCTTTGTGTCCATTGGATCCTTTGCACAGGGAACGGTTGGATTTCAACATGCACTTAATTCTTCTATAATTCGCACAATCTTCTGCATCACCTTTATTCTTAAAAATAGGAATTGACACACTCATTCTCCACTTATTTGGCATCTTTTTAGTCTTCAAAACAGTATTAAAAATTTTAGTAAGCCAAGAAAATCCTTCATTTTCAAAGTATTTTCAAATCTCTAGTGGAATATCATCAAGTCCAAGAGTTATTCCATACATCATTTTCTTTAAAACCTCTATAACTTCATTTTTAATAATATGCCGATAAAAAGAGAAATCTTTATTTTCATTTAAGGTGCTAAGGTCACTAAATTCAATCGTATTTTCACATTCTTCATTAAAAAGTTTAGCAAAATATCTCATCCATCTTTATTGAATATCTACATCTAAGAAAAATACTTTTTGATCTTCATCCTTAATACACTTCACTTGAACTAAATCCTTACTGCTATCTCTTTGTTTGGCTAACTTATATATATATATATATCTTTCTGCCTCCTTAATATCTAATCTATTATATAAATCATTAAAAGCTAAGATCTTAGCATCGCATATTGCTTTCTTAAATTCCTTATATCTTTTCTAATTATCAGAATTTTTATATCTAAACCAATTACCAAAGCAACGCTATGCTATCTAAATTCTACATCCTTTTTAGGCATCATCAAAACCAATATAGGAAAAAATACATATTTTACATTGAATCTTGATGTAATACTATTGTTGATTGGGAATTCTTTAATCTTTCACAATTATTTTTAATGCTAATCCATGCTACAAAATACTTATATTTATAAAAAAAAAAATTGTATGATTAACAAAAAACAATTTAAAAGTGCGCAACAAATCAAATTTTATGATATTCAAATAATATCATGTTAGGAATTATAGAAGTTATATGATGCTCAATTCATTAAAGTTTATTTATCAAATGCCCTGATAAAAAATATGAACATGATAGTGGAACTTCCTAATATAAAAGAAAATTGATTCTCCAATATCAGTATGATTTTTTTTAAATATATGCAATATTACCCTCACCTATAACATAATTTATGGCTCATTAAATTTGATATCCATATAATTTCCACAAATCTGAACAGCTCTATTTTTTAATACTATATCAAAATAATTCTCTAATTATGCGCCAACATCCAAATATTTTTTATTATATTTAAATAATCTATAATTCAAATTTGACCAATATCCCCTATAATTTTAAAATTTTAAGGGGTGACTCATCTAAATCGAAAGCTTTATCTTTAAGCATATTTAACATAAATTTCACTTCACATTTTGTTTTTAATCAAAGTAAAATTTGCTTTTTTTTTTTAATTTGCTTGTACTTTTTACGAAAAATTTTGAACTCTAATTTAATTAATTTTCAATATAGCATTTTCATCTTTCCTAAATATCTTTATCCTTAGACAAAATCCCATTAACATCTCTTTTAATACATCTCTTTTGTTCTTTATAAGACAAGATGTAATTTTTTCTTTCTTTATACCCTATTTATAAGATGTCTAGCATCCGTGTAATAATCACAAGTCTGAAGAATATTTATATATTGTCACTATTTAAAAGCAAATGTCTATCACAAATAAAGCATTGTACCTAAACATTCTATCACTAGGTCTCCTTATGTATGATTTATTTGTATACTTTCCTATAGCTTAATTGATTATCTTTTTAGTATAGCTAGCTATCTTATCCAACATAAAGTATGGTTCAACTACATAATTTGAATTTGCATGTCTAAAAACTTTTTTCAAAAATATCAACAACTTCTCATCTTTCAAGTGCCAATACCTAATTCTAGGGCAAATACTTCTGTCAAATGCTTTTTTCATACAATTCCAAGATAAACATCCACTATTATCATTCAATTTGATGTAATCAAACTTGACCCGGGAACTCCATCATAATCATTGAAAAAAAAAAATTTTTCCTTACAACAACAACAACATCAAGACTTCATCCCACTAATAGGGTTAGCCACATGAATCTTTTTTTTCTCCATTGTGTTCTGTTTAGAGTCAAATTCTCATTTAAATCTAATAAAAAAGTCATTTCTAACATTTTTTAACCTAATAATTTTAGGTCTATCTCTACCTTTTTTAATATGGGCCAAATCTAATACATCTACTTTCATAACCATGTTACAGAAGGTCGATGATTTATGTGACCAAACCATCCAAGGCAACTCTCTCTAATTTTATCTACCACTGGAGCTGCTCCAACATTTTCACGTATACTTATTTCGCATTCTGCCTCTAAGAGTAAAGCTACTCATTCATCTTAGCATCCTAATCTCTGCAACACTTAATTTTATGCTTATCTTTTAATGGCCAACATTCTTCGCTATACAACAATGAAAGTCTCACCACCATTTTATAGAATTTCCCCTTAAGTTTGAGAAGTACTTTTCTATCACACAATAAGTCTGATGCATTCCTCAGCTTCAACCATTCAACTTGAAATCTATTAATAACATCATCATCTATTTCACCATTACGCTCAACAATAGACCTGAGATATCTAAAACGTGCAATCTTATTAATGACTTGATCACCTAAAGTCACAATCCCCCTGCTAGATCTATTACTACAAAAATTACACTCCATATTCAGTTGTAGATCTACTCAATCGAAAATCTTTAGCCTATAAGGTTGACCTCTATAATTCAAGTTTACCTTCAGCTCCCTCTCTAGTCTTATCAACAAGAAGAACATCATCAACAAAAATGCACCAGGGTACATCCTCTTGGAAATGTCTAGTAAGAAAATCCATGACTATAGCAAAAATATGTGAGCTTAAAGCTGATACTTGATGTGATTCAACAAAAATATGAAAATACGAGGACAAACTACCTTATGTTTGAACAAAAGTAATAGCTCCTGCATACATATCTTTAATAACTTGAATATAAGCATTATTAACCCCTTTCTTTTCTAGAACACTCTATAACACTTCTCTTGAAACTTTATCATATGCTTTCTCTAAATCAATAAATATCACATATAGATCCTCCTTATTATCTCTATACTTATCCATCAAACCCGTCAATAAATGTATAGCTTCCATAATAGACCTACCCAGCATTAATCCAAATTGGAGTAAACAAATATTTCTATGTGATTTTCTAGTCTCATTTGGATATAAATTAATAGGAATTTATTTGCTAACTTATGACCTTATGCAAAATCAAGTGTAACTTCCTACAACTTAAATTTTATCTCCGAGTCTAAAGTAGAGATAAATTCTCTTATGCCCTTACTTGCTAGAACCTATCATTTAAGACACCATCAATAATTGTACTCTGTCAAATATATATTTAATAGTTCATCCATATGTTCCAAAATGTTGCTTTAAATTATCTATAAATCCAACTTTAAAAGCATAAACATTTATTACATTTATAATATCCTCAATGGTAATTAATTTAAGAGTAATTATCATATTATTAATATAATTAACCTCAACGATTTTATTATTCAACTCTATAATCATTAATATTCACACCCCATTGTCTTGTTAATCATCAAAACTTATAATAATAGCATATAACCTTCCTGAATTTCTTTGCATTCTCCCATTCCCTTTTATTTCTTACAAACACACAATATTAATTTATCTTCTGTTATTGTCAATAATTCTTTAATATTTTATTCAAAACCGTTAAAATTCACATAGTAAATCAATAATTAATTTTAAACCTAGCCAAACATTAAGCATTTCACACCACAATTTGGATTAAGTTGTACAGCATCAATTGCAAGTGACATAAAGCAACATCAACAGCCGGCAAACTGCAATTAAAAAAAAAAAGAACTAGGGAGGCAATAAGGGGGGATGGGAGAGGAGAATGGCAGAGGTGTTGTGAGAAACTATATTATAATGAGAACGCAATTTCAACTAGAACGATCTTGGAGTAAAAAGGCAACACGGAAAATGGTTGAAGGAACATGATGGAGCAATTGGTGGTGGGTTTAGACCATAAATGAAGCTTGAGTTTTGTTTCTCTATATTTCAAGTTAGTCCTTTAGCTAAATTAATTAAGGAGATAGCCGGGTTTTAACATGGAAATGAAACTAGAGAATAAGCTGAGCCAATATGAGCCGAGCTCAAGCTCTGCATCTCAATTCTACAATCCAAACAGGCAAACATGTAAATTAGCTGAGTTGCACGTTAAGCCAACTTTGCTGACGTACATCCCTAGCTTATTGAAGCATAACCAAAACATAAGACGTTTGAAGGCGCTTACTAATAGAGCGCTGACTATGACAGCACAAATCTAATTAGCATTGATACCATCAAAAAAAGGTTTTGTAAGGTGGTGGTGCTATTTATTTGTATTTAATTTTTAACGTGAAGGGATAACACACTGGAAAAAAGATGGTATGCACTCCAGCATTTATTAAATGTCTATGCTTCCATTAGTTTTGAATAAGAAAAAATAGAAGAACGATAACTGTGAGTTTTGAGAGGCTTTCCAAATATGTTATGTTTCAAGATACGCATAAAACAAATAAAATTTCCCATCAACATATTTAAAACTTGGTTCACAACACATAACTTACAGAGATAATGAAAACTACTTACATGCACAAAGCCGAACACCAACACTGCATGAAATGTTCCATATGAGGTGCTACAAGTTCCGGACATACCCAGCCTAACCTACCAAGTGTAATGGCACTGTTCTCTAAAAGTGATTTGTTGAGACCCTGTCAAAGAAGCAAAAATATGAATATTGTAAACGTAAAAAACATGTTACAAATTACAAATATGCTCACCTCTGGATTTTGAAGGATAGGAACAATATATGATATGGCTTTTATCACCACAGGTGATATTTCCTGACGAACCTGAATTCAATCATACAGACAGAACATGGAGCTTTAAAAAAGATGGCAAGACGTTAAAGCTAAAGAACAAGAAAGCAATTAACTAAAATAAAAATTGGCATTCCACAAAGCCAGCAATGAGACTACAAAATAGTTTGCCACCTAAAAAAGAATCTGCCGGCATTATCAATTCGCCTAGTCTTTCATCATTCTTATGTGAGGGCAGAATATATATCATGATATAAAAATTAATGTAATAAATACACAAGAAAAGGAAATCAAACAACTAATTATTTTAATTCATTATATGGTTTACTTTCGTTCTAGTTGACAGAATTCATCTATATTAGTTTTGGACACATTGGGGGCCCGAGCCGTGTTTGAACCAGTGGTAGCTTATTATTATAATAGGTGCAAATCTTCATAGGGAATCATGGGGCTGGGCTTGGTGAACAATCCGCTAATACACGATGTGGCTCCACATAGCCAGGACATCTACACTTGTGCGCATGAGAAGGCACCTTACATATTTAGGATATAGCTCCCGAGCCCGCACCTTAGTTGGAATAACTTCTCCCACCATGTCAAGCCTTTGATCCATCTAGCTGTCCTTAAATTAAAGTAAGCCGTCAAGCTCATGTAAAAATGCAAGAATTAAAATGAAATGAAAAGTTTGTGATAATATCAACTCCACTACTGTCGGCTTATGAAGTGCCAAGTCGAAGCCTTTGACCTTAGGGAGCCCTAGTAACCTCTCCCGACATTCATACATCCAAGCACCACAATCCAAGAAGGAAGGCACATAAGACAGACACCCAAGTCAAATGTATATAGCTGACCCAATATGGCTATGAGGGGTTCAGCAAAATCTCAAACCACTAACACGACTCAGTAAGTGCACTCATACCATGTAAATTGCATTAAATCTAGTCCCAATGGATGGTGAGTCAATCTATCAAGCACCAACTACTTCTGGGATGAATGCCCTCCCAAAATATGCTATCGCCTAAGGGTAACCAAATTGGAAAGTGACCTTATTGCGATGATATCTCTATAAAGTGATAGAGCAACCAAAACAATAACATAACTAGTCCGATCACATAACGATAAAATAATATGGAACCTTCAAGTTAGAGCAATCACTAACAATGTATGCTTACCACATTAATTGAGCCCATCCGCGATCTCTACCTCCCTCAAATCAAGTGACAAACTAAGTACATCCAACTATTGAAGTAGAGAAAATCGATCTACTACTAAGTGGAGCAAAAAAAAAAAGAGGGATACCCATTCTCACTCCAAAATTGATGATGTCGCGATAGCCAGATGAATATGAGATATACTCTCTCCAAAAAATAAGGACACTCCAAACAAGCAAAGGCTCTGTAGATGTGAAAATGAACTCAGGTGTATATCTAATGCTAAGGGAAAGTCAAGCCCCACAATTCAAGGAATACTCATAACTCCATTTATTCTGGTAAGCACTGGAGTAGCAAAATATAGACGCTCACCCCAAGAGATACTGTTGGCTACTAATAGAGCAACACAAAGATGCACAATCAAGTGATAACAAATCTTGCTAGAAATAACTTCACATTCATATCTTGTATTGTTAGAGATAAGCATCCAATTGGTGAAGATAGCCAAGCAAAATCCTTCGATAAATAGTGTCCATGTTATAACCCTAATCCAAAAGAATCACAAAATGATGCAACATATCGAGACAATTTGTCCTCTGGAAGAAAACTATGTATCCATACATGTACGAGCATGGTGGCTCGACGTCACATGGAAGGCCAGCCACTCAGTAAGTTCGTAGATAACTGCTAAGAAGCTCAAGAAAAACTAGAAGCAGGGCCAATTCTCCTCATCAATTTTTGTCAGCAAAACGTTGTCTATAAAATAGCTCCCTATCAGGAGAAATGCATTCCTGTAAGCAATGACCAAAGACTAGCAACCCTGACACATCTTTTAGCTCCCATAATACAATCATCAACTCATTAGGACCACCCTAATAAGTGTCGCTACCAGAATCCCATAACCCCAGAACTCTACTCATCCTGCCTATGATGGAAGTATGCTCCCATAGTCAAACATAAATGCATACACTACCTTGTCAACACCAATCATTTGCAATGTATTCTTATGCAACTTTAGAATGTATCTGGCCCATGACATGTATCAATACACAAAACAGGGGTCTGCCCATAAGTGATCAATTCCAAGCCAATGAGCTCAAATGTAGCTGCCAATCACTCAATAACCATGACTATACTCTATCTTAAGGGTGCAAGAAGCTAGTTGCAAAATGTCAAAAACTCAATAACCAATTATGCAGGATTCTCAGAAGTGAGCCTGATTCACAAGCTAGGAGCATCGAAAATTGTGCAAAAAAAGCTGTGATAAATTTCATACCACTTCAACATCTCCGCATGTTATATAATCCTATCACCAATCTTAGCATCTCCTCGAAGATTGTGCATGTTGATAATAATCCAACCATCATTATGTTCGCCAAGTGACATGTCAACGGGTATTGTCTATTTAAATATCTCTTATACCAGCCACATCGCTTGTACTCTTCAAATAGGAGAGACATTAGGGCACATAAAGAGAGAGAGAGAGAGAGAGAGAGAGAGAGAGAGTAAGGGGGATTGGTTGATCGACAACAGCTAGAGCTGCAAACGAATTAAACCGTTTCAAGCTTGATTCAAACTTTCATGCTAATGTTCAACCTCGATTCATTTAAATTCATACTTGCAAAGAAATTTATTTTAAAAGGGGGTTAGCAAATATGGCTCACCTAGGTAAGTAAAATAGTTGTTAGCGGTTGACATACGCATGTGTCACAAAGAAATAAAAATCAAACAAAGTTAAAATTGAGTTCATGGCAATGATTGAACACAACATCACACAAAATTGTAGCAATAAGCAGGAAAGTTGTTTGTGAAATGGATTGCACTAAAAATACCTGTTGGAGAAATTTTTTCATCCTCAATAAACAGCACATTTTGTGATCGAGCATAGCATATAAAATGATATATTGTCCCAAAGGTCAAAAAAATATAACTTTCTTATGGACTCAATTATAAAATTTACAATTTGAATTTTAAACAGAGATTTTCCCACATTTAATATTTGGTTGAATGGGGTTTATTTTATTATGAGATACAGATGCCCCAAAGGGGACAAGCCCCTATGATTAATTATATCTCAAGCACTTGGTACTTGAAAAAACTTTTGATTAAACAAATGGTTTCCTATCTTTTGAAAATTATCAAAATATTGGCTAATGATTTTCATTTTGAAATTTATAAAATTATTGTTTAAAAATTTTAGTCTTCAAGAATTTCAAGGATAAAGAGATTGAATTTTTATCTGATTTTGGAATAGAAGCCAATAGAATGAAATGTATGAGTACTTAATGTTGAGGGAAACTCAGAGGTACTCAAACTATCCTATGTTGTTGGGCTTTATATTTTAGAATCAACTTCTGTTTAAGTTAATCATTTTTATTTAGAATATTGGGGCATATATTCCAACAACACGTGTTAGAGGAAATGCCCGGAAGGTGAGTTCTTATGAAGTGATTGAGATCAACAACTGTCTCGAATCCTAGAAATTAGGTGAGGACTATTGAGGGGTAGTGCCTCAAACCTAAGTTTAATTGGAGTGCAAAGAAACTTATAAACTAAACTTCACCTGAGGCATAGCCAACCCGACAATTGAATTTATTGTCCTGCCTGGAAAGATCTACCAGCTAATCCACCTAATAGCTTTTAAAACCATGTAGTCTGGTCTCAAATGGATATATAGAGAAGGGAAGGTTATTTTGCATTTATATGATAGTGCTTACAGCACGCTTTGAGACCAAGATGTTTGACCATGAATGGTATGCAAAATGCTAACTCACAAATGCAGATTTTTTGTTATCTAGTCTTTAGGTGAGGGCTTTGCTACATGAGACTCATTGGGCTATGTATGATCATTTGCATTTTTTTAAAAACTTGGCTCCTTAAAAGGAGCCATGCAATTTTTCTTATATTTAAAAAAATATGGAACCTAAGATTAATTTTATGTTGTAGAAATCTTAATTTTGTCCTAAGAGTCTACCGCAATAAAAGTCCAGGCCACCACGAAGCAAAAGCAAAGAAAAAACCTAGGAAAAATCAATTTTTTTTTTTTATACAATTAGGTAAACAATTAACACAAATAATGTCCCAGTTATTAGAATCAAATTTAACAGCTCTTTTGTCTGTCATTATACAACATAATCAAATTTTATTTACATACAACTTGTGGAGGTCTCCAAGCTTTGGCTTCTAAGTTAACCTTGGGCTTCAATTTTGGTAAGTTCATCCTCTTGATCCACCTTTCCTTAAATTAAACCCCACAAGTTCAAATATACATCTTAAATTTAATCAAATATATTTAAAAAGAGAAAAGACTCGAGCATACAAACAAAGAATTAGGAGCTTGAATATATATGCATATCATGAAAAACAACATCCAGAATTTGCTTAGCGCTCAAACTGTCAAGTCCCTACTTCTATCATATTGGCCACATCTCTTAGGGGGGGGTTTAAATATTTCATATTTACGAGGGGTTATGAAAAACCCATAAAGTATTCATTGCTTGCTTTTAGGCAAGTCTACTACTTATAAATCCTAAGATGCAATGATATAATCATTCTATCCCAAAGGTGGAATGATTGATCGTTGTATCAAAGGAACTTAGATGATTTTTTATATGTTTTGGGATTCTCTTAGTGTTAGAATAATAGAGAAATATCTACCTAATAGGGTAAGGTAGCCATGCCTAATAATTATACTTAGGTCTTTGTGAAATTCACCCAATAGAGTAGGATGAATTCCAATAAATGGGGTAATTCCTAGAGGACGCCTAAAGCTTGCATTTTAAATGTCACGGGAGGGTATCGTTTGTTATGTTAAATGAAATTCCACTTAGAGTTTAGTTCTAGAAGAGAGAAGTCCAATAAGTAGCTTTTGGGCTAGATGTTGAAGGATCTTCCTTAACTTTTGGAGTCAATGAGAGGGAATGAAGATGTCCAACATTTAGCTTTTATGCTAAATGTTGTAAATTTCCCCTTAGATTTGGAGCTAATAAGAGGGGAAAATCCCCTTAGCTTTTGGAGCTAAGGAGAGAAAATCTCCCACAACTTAAGAGGTTGGAGGGGATTGAGATCAAACATATAGCTTTTGTGCTAAGAGTAAAAATTTTCTAAGGCTTTTGGAGCCCATAGAAGTGAAGAAAGATTTGTAAATTTAAGGCCACAAACGAAAAGATCTCCCTAAATTTGTGTATTCAAAAAGATTGGGACACTAACAAGCTTGGATTAAGCAAATGAAAAATGTATCAGCATTTGATTTTAGCTCAATATGTGAGCAAGATTTGCAATTTTGGGGTTGCAAATCAAGAGGAATTATCATTGAATTTTCATGTTCAATGATGGACATTTAGTTTGCTAAATATATGTAAAGCAAACATAAGTGAATGATATGTAGATTTGGACTACGAATCAAGGATTCTTTGGGCTTTTGGGTGTCCAAAGAAAAAAAGTTAATTCATCCACTTGGGCTGGAAGAACAAGGATTATGTGATTTATATTCTTTTTCTTCAGGTAGAAATATTTATTGATTTTTGTTCAATAAATAAATTATTTGGGTGTATATTTGATTCACTCAACATGGTTTGAGTGAATATGGGAGTTTCCTATAACTTTTGAGTTATAGAAAAAGAGGAATTTCTCTATAATTCTTTTTGTTTTGTAGAAAAGTGTGAGAGGAACATGCAACCTTAAGGGTTGCAAGTTGGAGGGTGGACTATTGAATTTTGCCTTCAATGAAGCATGACTATTTACCAAATTTATGTTAGATAAATAGGGCAGAACAACATGCAACTCGTAGTTTGCAAATTTGAGGAATCCCTTTAAGTACTTGGTGTTCAAAGAGTGGGAGTCCATTCTTCCAACTTAGGATGAGAGGACGAAAGGAAGATGGATTTTGGATCCTATATGTTAAAGGATGATTCATTAAATTGTATTCCAAAAAATAAGATAGAGAACTTAGAATTTGGCTCCAAGTTCAAGATCTTCACGCAATGATGCTTTCTTGAAATCTGGGAGGATATTTCAAGTCATCATGCATAAAAAAAAGGTAGATGATTGTTTGCTAATTTGTGTTTCAACAAACAAGATAGGAGAGCTTGAAATTTGGCGCCAAGCTCAAGAGTTTATAGTATGATGTATGTAGGACTCTCTTTTAAGGAAATCCATAACATTATGTAAGAAAGATTGGGGATAGCTTTCAAGGAGTGCTAAGAGTCATGCAATGAAAATTTTGAAACATTGAGGAGGCTCCAAAAGTCATGCATGAAGGAGGATTGGTAATTGACCGTTGATTTTGAGCATAAAAAAAAGTCATGTGAATATAGGATTTGACCCTAAGCTTAAATGGAATGTTTATTTGTTGACTTTGTGTTCAAACAAATAAAGTGAAAGAACTTCGAATGGGGTTTCAAGATCAAGAGCCATCTGCAATGATGTTGTTGATGTTTTGGAGGACTTCAAGCTATCATGCGAAGAGGAAGAGAGGGTGGTTGTTTATTGATTTTGTGTCAACAAACAAAGGATGGATTACTTAGGATTTGTTTCTAAGACTCAATGACCCATGCACTATAACATTTGAAACCTTGAGGAGGTTCCAAAAGTTATGCATGGGGGGAAAAAGAGGTCAAAGTTTGTTGGGTTTTTGTTTTAACAAATAATAGGTGGAGATGATTGTTTGTTGATTTTGGATTTCAACAAACATGAGGTGGAATGAACCTAGAATTTGATCCTAAGGTTGAAGGACTCATATAGTGATAAGTTTGAAGGCTTGAGAAAATCTCAAATCATCATGCATGAGTTGAAGGACACTCTACTAGAGAGCTTCTAATAAATGTTAGGCTTCATGCAATGAAGTGTTTGGGAGCATTGGGATGCTCCAAATATCATGCATGAAGGGACATTATTCATTTGTTGAATTTATATCTCAATAAATGAAAGAGAAAACATAGGATTTGATCCTAAAGTCTGATGGCTCATGTAATGAAGTGTTAGGAGCCTTGTGCAAGCTCCAAAACATCACACATGAGGGAAAAGAGCATTTGAAAGAGGGCTCTATTTTGACTTGAGTGTTTTGGACTCATCATGGAGAGGAGAAATTGATTTCCTACAACTTCTAAAAGGTTTTAAAATCAGTTTTGATATAATCTAGATATCGTAGAAATGTATACATGTGATTCATCATTTTGGGGAATTGATCATATGCTCAACCTGATTGTCATTGCACTCAAATATCTCAATTTACAAATTATATTAATCATACATAGATAATTCCAAAATATGATGGGATATACTCCATTAACCTTTGAATGCTATGAAGTATTCCACCTTTGCGTTATAAGCATTTAGGAATTAAATGAGTATGCTTATAAATGTGTAAACTTTAGGTAAAATGAGTTAGCAAATGACCCATGACATGTATATGTTCTGATCATTTCACTTCAACCTTTTAATTTGGAGCTCATATAAATAGGGTTAAATAACTGTGAAACATGAGTGGTTCATGAGCCTTTGAGGGAGTGGTTCATGAGCCTTTGAGGACCCATGCTACATTTCAAATTTATTTTAGAATCAAATGAGCCTATTTAGTTGTCTTCCAGACTTCTAGATGTTGGGGATTTTTTTAAGCAAACGATGATCGCTATTTTGAACATACTAAACCTGATGAAGAAGTTTATCATGAATTTGGTTGATTTTTGTATGTTGTGATGTTTACAACATAGGTCTTTGAAGACTCATGGTAAACTTCACAACAACTTGATATCATAGATATTCATGTTGAATCAAACAACTCCATTGAAAGCTTTCACCAAGTTCTGAAGGCAATCATTTTTTGAAGGCAATCATTTTTAGCATATGTAAAATATTCTAAATATATGTCAATTTGTCATGGCAATTAGAGTTGAATAATTTCATATGCAATTCATACACTTGAAACCCATGTATGAATGTAGGAAATACACACCTAAGGCTTAGAAAAGATCCAAATCAATTTTGACATGATTGGTGCATTGGAAAGTGGAAACATGAATGCAAGCCTCTAAATTTATGGATTTTATAATTTAGCAGAGATGTTGACTCATTGTTATCTCCATGAGCTTCACAAAACATCCAAGATGAGTTTGATTAACTCTAGTCATTCTAGAACTTACACAAAACGAACCTTTGAAGGTTTTTGTGAGAACTCCTACAGTGACCTATTTAACTTTTCGATTAATCAAATGTATTTAGGATATTTGACAAAGATCATGGGGAGTCAGCATGTTTCATTAGATGCAAGCTTCCATACTTGTGTTAATTTTTTCATAACACGTGATTCTAGGAGAAGGAACACGAGATGCAATATTCGAAAAGAAATTACACCTCGACATTTGACTTTGAATGAAATGAAATCACCTAACCTAGGGTTTGAACGTAGGTGAAAGCTAAGCATGCAATATGAATGATGTTTCATGCATTTGGAGGTTGTCGGACGTCAATCCAACAACCCTATGCGCATCGGTGTCCTCGCACTCTCACATGAGAGTAAACAAGTTGAAATGTCGGATTTTCATTGTTTTGTAAAGTGGACAGCAAGCATAGGTTTTATTTTTAGGTTTTGGAAAGCGAATTTCAAGGTTTCTAAGGGACCTATGGCTTTGGAGTATCAACCACACAACAACAGGATGATAGATCTAGGTTTCTTCTTAAGTTTTGAGGTTGTCACCGTGCAGCCACTATCCACTCACCTTGTCAAAAGGTGAGAAAATGGAGAAGAGAGATAACGAGCTGCTGTCCAAGCTCCTCCGGAAGGCAGGTTTGCTGTACAAATTGCTTTCCTTGCTATTTGAATGCTCCCGGAAATCATCTTTGCTGCCACGAACTTGCCAAAACTGATTTGGAAGAAAGTAGAGGCTTTCTACCTTTTTTAGCTGCAATAGGGGCTGACGACAACAAGAAGAGAAAATTTGTGCCTCTAAGTTGAAGGAAGCAGAAACCAACAGAAGAAGAAATCCTACTCTAAGTCCAACAAAGAAGAAGGCACAAACCCTTCTTAACCCAGCTTCAACTCTAAGGGATCACGCACAAGAAGCTGAATCGAAGTCTCTCTCTATGGCTCGATCGGACTATAGGTATGCACTAGAGGACCAGTCACACGCAGGGATGGAAACTGTGGGTTGTTTGGCCGGGTAGAACATGCGGGAATGGTGGCTCACAAGTCCCTGGCGCGCACGAGAAGTCTCCCTTGCTCGACCCCTTTGGCTCAAACATACGAACAAGACTAACTCCTTCATTTGGGAAAACAGCACGAAGATAGGGGCCTTCGGTCCGATTGGAAGAGGCGCACACGAGCGCCCCTCGATTCCACCTCCTTTTCATATGGGAAAGCCACATGTAGTAGTTTGCGGAATCTCCCTTTCTCACTCTTGCTTGCTCAGCTAGGTCGCACATAGATGGCGAAAGCTCTCTCTCTCTCCCGGCTAGATGGAGGCAAATGCCAAGACCGAAGACAAGGAGCCCTCTCCGGCCTCTCTCTATGCTTGAAATCAAAGATTGGACTGCCCGAGACGATCTTCTACTGCGATATCCCTAACAAGGCCGCCCAAATCCTCTTAAAATCGAGGCAATCATTGTTGACGAATATTTTTGCATCGACTCGACCCCGATCAAACCCGACAAAGCTCGATCGCGCTCGATCAATTCAATTGATCATCGTCGAGGCAAAATTACTTTAAATCGAAACTTAATTAAATTAAATTAAATCAATTTTAATTTAATTAAAATCAAATCAATTTAAAACAAACCCAGTCGAGCGTCGTTGAGCTCAATTCGACGCATTTCGACGCATTTCGACACAATTCGGCGTCGATTCAAGGTTAATTTCGTAAAATTAACTTGATCGGACCCGCTCGGACCCAAATCGACCCAAATCAGTTTGAGTCGAGTTCAATTTGGGCTCAATTTCAACCCTAAATGATTGATTTAGGCTAAATCAAATAGCCAAATCTGAAATTGCAATCAACGGCTAAGATTTATTTGATTTTCAAATTTTGCGGCCGTTAGTTACTCGTCAAGCTACGATTCCCGCGGGCGGCTACAGCAGAGAGATTGCGAAGATCTCTTATCTCGTGCGACAAAAAAGTCTCATTGTACGGCAAGTGCTCGAGTAGGCATGGGCGTGTCCGTCCCATATGCTGCGGGAGATCGAGGGGGGAATCCAATTCGGCTCCCCACGCTTGTCCGTCCCGATCTGGAGAGGGAGAACGAAAGAGAGAGCAAGAGAGCGTGAAACCTCTCACGGGAGAAGCCGAACTCCTCAAAAGATTCGGCCTCTTCGTTGCTTTCAGTCGCCCATCCCTACAGAGAGAGGGAGATCCAGAGAGTGGTCCAGGCGGAACTCTATTCCGCGTCCAGGGCTCATTCGCGCGACCACCTCCCTTGCCTTGCGACTACCTCACGAGCTAACACCCCTCCCAGGTGCGGAAACCCCTTCCGACCCCGACCAAGCCGTCGGCTGAGTCTTCCAAGGAGTCTTCCTTGTTCGCTTGTCGAATCCCTTGAAGCCGCGACCCCTGCAGTCGAAAGTTTCGTTCGTTTTGAAGCTTCGACTCCTCCTAGATCCGGATTTCTGCGAAGTTTCATCCAAGAAGAGGATTCTTCTTCCTCTTCCTTCAACTCCAGTTGATTCGTGAAGGCTTGGGTGCTGTTGGTAGCTTCCAAACAGCATTTGGGAGATTTTGGAACGTTTAAGACAGCAAATCCATCCTCCAAATCACCTTGGACAACGATTTGGAGCTTGGAGCGGAGCTTGGACAGCAGCTAGAGCTTGGATTGGAGCTTGGACAGTAGCTTGGAACTCGGATAGGAGCGCTCGGACAAACCGGGACAGGTATACCTTCGAAACTTAGGCGAAACCATAAGGCTCGCTAGCCAATGGCATGTGATTGACGATCCAAAGCCTTAGAGGTCCCTAGAAACTTTGATTTCTGGTCCCCCAAAACCCTTTGACGGCTGTCCACTTTGCAAAACAGCAAAAATTTGGTTGTTTTCCGTTGTTGGTTCTCATGTGAGAATCCGTAGAGGATGTTAATGCGTATAGGAGTATTGGATTTGTGTCTAATGCTTCTCAAATGTATGT
>NW_021320128.1:404801-406401 GCF_001605985.2 Dendrobium catenatum | reverse complement strand
AAATTTGGGATTTCATATTTGCTAACTTGTACATTATCCATGGTTTTCATGAATGCACAAAATACGTTTTTAGATGGATTTCAAATTCATGGCACACTTCTTGTAGGATTTCACACGAATCTCCAAAGATTCATGTTGCAAATCCTAGGATTGGTAAAGCTTTTAGAAATTCAATTTGGGCGTCTTGTGAAACTCATGGAGATGATAGAAAATGGACACTTCAACTTATGAAATCTCTAAGATTAGATATGTTTGCCCATGCTTCTAACACATTAAAGTAGAAAAGAGTTTGCAAGCTTCAATTTATTTGATTATATGCATCTTTATTTCAAAGCTTAGATTGCAAAATAATTTGTAAATGCAATGTTCTTTTATGTGATGAAGCTTGTAAATTTTTGTGATGCTTTGCAAATGTTTGGAGGCAAATTTAATCAATTTGGTGAGCCTCTCATGTTGTGAGATTGCACATTAACCTTCCAAGGCTTATGTTGAAATCCCACAAAGAGAGCATAATTGATTAAGTTTGTATACAATGTCTTGCAAAGTAAGAATAGAAGCAAATGTTTTATATTGCTATGCATTTAAAAATTTGCAAACTTACTAACATGCTTATCAAATCTCCAAATACTTATGAAACAAGTATGAGATGAAGTTGATAAACATGTTCAATGAAATTTGCAAGTTAATTAGTGTTTAGCAATTGAAATGATCAAACATCTCAAACAAAAAAAAAATGGTGAATCTTGCATGCATATTCTTAGGTTCTTGATAGAGCTTATCAAATCGATCTTTAAGGCATCTATAAGATCTTTCAAGACCTCTAGGTCATACCAAAATTGATTTAGAAAACCTTTCAAGTTTGACACTTAGAACTTCTTCGAAGTTCCAAGTTCTATGTTGCATGAGTGCCAACAAGCATCACCCTTCATTTTGGATATTTTTGGAGCTTCCTCAAGGCCGCAAGATATCCCATCAACTTCAACCATAATGACTTTAGGAACAAATCCTAGGTCATCTCTCTTTTGTTGAGACAAAAAAAATCAACAAATGCTTGCATTTCCATAGGTGGTATTTTGGAGCCTCTCTAAGCTCCAAATGTCCATCATATGAACCACTTGAACTTGAGACCAAACTCTCAAGTTCTCATACTTAGTTTGTTGAAGCACCTAATCAACAAATAATTCACTCATGTGTTGTATTTAGAGACTATCCAAGCCTCTAAATGCTTCTCCTACATATGAATCTTTGTAGTTTGGAACCAAACTCTAAACTATCAATTCTTGTGTTGGAACATAGAACCAACTAGTATTTTCTTTCCCTTCGTTTGCCAAGTCATAAAGTTGACAAATGAATACCCCTCCCTCATGCATGGTAATTTTAAACACCACAAAGCTCCATTTTTCCATTGCATGAATGTTCTCAACTTAGGATTCCAAAAAGCCTAGGTTCCACTACATGCCTACTCTTAGGTCCCTCTTAGATCTTGCCAAAATGGATCTTTAGGTTTCTCCTAGAAACTTTCAAATCCCCAAAATCATATTAAATTTGATTTGGGAAAACTCTCCTCTCATATGTGATGATTTGGAGCTCTCAAAACTCA
>NW_021320128.1:378612-404701 GCF_001605985.2 Dendrobium catenatum | reverse complement strand
ATAAAAATCTTTTCTTTATGAGTCAACATTTTGCCTACCCACATAATTAGGCATCTTGGCCTCAAAGCCAAGCAATAAGCCCTACCTTCTAAATAAAAACAACCCTACCACTCTACATTTGCATTGAGACCGAATAACATGATTTTAAAAGCGAGTAGGGGGAGTTTAGCCGGTAGCCCTTCCAGGCGGGACAACAAATCCAGAGGTCGGGCGGGTTATACCTCTTGTGAGGTGTAGCTTGTAAGTCCCTCTTTGCACTCGTTAGATCTAGGTTCGAGGCACTACCTGTCGGTAGTCCTCACCTTAGTCTTAGGGTCCGAGGCATGGGTTGATTCCAAATCACCCTATAAGCCCTCATCCTTCGGGCAGTTCCTCCAACAAGCGTTATTGGGATGTAAGCCCCAATCTTCTACTAAAAATATCAAATTAAACCAAAATTAGGTTGTTAAAAATGTAAAGCCCAATATAGGATAGTTTGAGCACCTCTGAGTGTCCCTCTGAATCAAGTGCTCCTACCTCACATTCCCTTGGACTTCACTCCGAAAATCTGATTCTAAGTTGATCAACCTTTTACTTGAAATTCTAAAGGGCCAAAACCTTTAAGCAAGACTTTCATGGATTTCAAAAATCAAATTTTAGCCAATATTTAAATGACTACATAAAAAAAAAAAACCACTAGTTTAATCAAAAGTTTTCCCAAGCCAAAACTTGGGATGTAATTAACCATAGGGGATTGCCCCTATGGGATGTCTGTACCCTAGAAATAAATAAACCCCATTCGACCAAACATCGAGTGGGGGAATCTCTATTAATAATTGTAAATTTTATTATTGAGTCCATAAGGAAATGATATTTTTACTCTTCGGGGTAATATATCATATTCCTATGCCATACTCGATTATAAAATATGCAATCCGTTTGAGGATACAAAAATTCTCCAACAATCATGCGACAGCGGCTTAGTCCAGGATTCTCAACGAAATTTCAGTTGTTAAATAAACTTCCTGATTTTGGAAGTCAATTGATACAGGATTTGAGATATTGGGCTGAAATTGAGCCTGAATTAGACTCGCCACAAACCGATTTGAGTCGATTTAGGTACAACTGAGTCCGATCGAGCCAATTTTGTGAAGTTGGACTCGAATCAGCACCGATTTACGTCGAATTTGATTTGATGAGGCTCGACAAGGCTCAAATGGGGTTGATTTGGATGGATTTTGGGTTGGTTCGATCAATTGGATTTTAATATAATAAAATTTAATTTAATTTGATTAAATTCATGCCCGATTTGGGTTAATTTGCACCGATGCTGCCGGATCAAGTTGATCGAGCGCGATCGAGCCCAGTCAGCCTCGAATCTGGACTGAGTGGGCTCGATATGAAAACATATGTTAGCAAAACCAAGAGACTAGAAGTACATGGAAAGGGCACCATCACATAATAAATCACTATCCAATAAAAAGAAGGGGAATGAACGTGATATCGAATGAAAATGCTCAACCATCACACATTTTTCGGAGCATACTAGAACATCAAAATTACCTAAGGTAGACATCTATATTGACCTATCCAACAATAATAGGCCTTTATCCCACTAGTGAAGTCAGCTACATGAATCTTTTTTCTCTATTGTGTTTTGTTACGAGTCAAATTCTCAATTAAATTTAATAAAAAAGTCATTTCTAATATTTTCTATCCAAGTATTTGTAGGTCTACCTCTACCTTTCTTAACATGGGTCATATCCTATACATCTGCTCGCCTAACCGAGTCATCAAAAGGCCAACATTTTATGTGCCCAAACCATCTAAGGTGACTCTCTATAATCTTATTAACCACTGGAGTTTCTTCAACCTTTTTATGTATATACTCATTTTGCATTTTATCTCAAAGAGTAAAGCAACTCATCCACTTGTGCATTCTCATCTCTCCAAAACTTAACATAATTTTATGCAACTCTTTTAATCGCCAAAATTTTGTACCATAAAGCATTGCAAGTCTCACCACCATCTTATAGAATTTTCCATTAAATTTGAGGGGTACTTTTTTATCAAACAGCAGGCCTGACGCACTCCACTTCAACCATCCATCTTGAATTCTACTAATAATAACCCCATCGATTTTACCGTCACTTTGAACAATAGACCTACGATATCTAAAGCGTGCTCTTCTTAACAACTTGATCACCCAAATTATAATCCCCCCACTATATATTACTTCTAAAATTATACTCCGCGTATTTGATTTTATATCTACTCAAACGAAAAACTTTAGAATCTAAGGTTGACCGCTATAATTCAAGCTTTCCTTCAACTCCCTCTCTAGTCTTATCAACAAGAAGAACATCAATAGAAAAACGCATACACCATGGCACACACTCTTATAAATGTCTAGTAAGAACATCCATGACTAAAGCAAAAAGATATGGGCTTAAAGCTAATCTTTGATATAATCTAACTGAAATAGAAAAAATACGTAATCAAACCATCATGTACTTGGACATTAGTAACAGCTCATGCATACATTTTCTTAATGATTTGAATATAAGCATGATTAACTCTTTTCTTTTCTAGAACTCTCCAAAGTACTTCTCTTGAAACTTTATCTTATGTTTTATCTACAACAACAACATCAAGCCTATGTCCCACAACGTGGGGTCAATATCATATGTTTTCTCTAAATCAATAAATATCATATGTAGATCCTCTTTATTCTCTTAATACTTCTCAATCAAGCCTCTCAATAAATGTATAGCTTCCATAGTAGACCTATCTGGCATGAATCCAAATTGATTTTTGAGAAACATTAGTATGCATCATAAGCTATGCTCATAACTCTCAAACATAATTTAATGTATAACACATTAATGTAATTCCTCTATAATTAGCACACTCTTATGCATCACTTTTCTTCTTAAAAATAGGAACAAACACACTCCACTCATCCGGCATCATTTTAGCCTATCCATCACACGAAATTGAAACTCAAAATCTACCAGCACACGATAAGGGCAAAATTTTTCATGCAAGAGTGATGAGAAATTGCATGAAGAGTCTACTCACATAGTTTTCATCTTTTTTGTCTATCTTAAATTTAATTTTATAAATCAAATAAAAGGTTAAAAATCAAACCTAACTATCACAATAGAAATCCCTAAATATCAACATATTTTGGTACATATGCCGATTGAAGTTGCATGTCTAATATCCGTCTTCTAGAAATATGAGAAAATCAAAATATCTTACTCAGCTCACATTCATATCCCCACATGCACTTAGTGTTGCAAATCTGGACCCCAAGTAGAGTGATTTTGATATAACAAACATTATTGTTTCTTGACTAATGCTATTCTTGCATATCTGTTTTATTTGCCTAGTTCACTAATCTTTCAGGTCCATAAGTTCACTTGGAACGTCAATCAGCTTAAGATCAAGTAGACTAGGATTAAGTCAGTCTGTAAGTTCTATTTGAATGCATCTCTTACCTTTTCTTGAGTCAAATATACTATGATGGATCCTAAAGCTAAGTAACCTGCCACACACACTCAGGAGAGAAATTTGGTGAGTTAGTGGTTTTCTGTTTTTCATCATATCGTACAAAAATGATTTCAAATCGTCCTGAACGATCAATTGAAAACAGAAACCCTAATTAGGGCATCTGGGTCATGTAAACTTGATTAAGCAAATCGTCCTGGACGATACTCTCATCGTCCTGGACGATATGCTTAAATCACAAAAACTCAAATAGGCAAGATTTTAAAACTCTTAAATTTGCACTAATCAAACAGGACGATCCTGATCATCCTGAACAATTCGTACCAATCATGTCTAAATTGATTAGGTGATTAGGAGAGTAATTAAGGTTAGATTGATCGATCATATCGCCCGGGACGATCGTAGAATTGTACTGTACGATCTGCAAGAAAAACCTTAGTTTTCTCTTAAATCTCCTGGACGTCCCGAACTATCGGCTGGACAATAAAGTCTGATTTTGAACTAATCGCATAGGACGATCTCAACATCGTCATGGACGATCAATTATATTTCTAAATCGTCCCGATTTATCTCCTGGATGTCCTGAGCTATCTGTTGGACGATAATGTATGATTTTAAGATAACCGTACAGGACGATGTCCACATTGTCTTAGACGACAATGTTCTAATCGTCCAGGAGACCCATATCGTCTTGGCTGGAAGTGCTGATTTAAACTAATCGTACAGGACGATCGACTGGACGGATCTTTGACGGCAAGTTGAAAATTATGGTGTTTTTTAAGGCCTTTTATTCAAGCTCTTTCAATTGCTGATGAAAAAAAAATCTTTTGATGTTGTCCTGACCTGAGAGAACTTAGAGAAGGAGAAGGAGAGCTCGGGAGAGAGGGAATCTTGTGAGGGGGAGTTTGTGAGGTGTTCACAAAGGTTGCTCCAAGCAATGATTCAAGTCGACTTCTCCAATTGTTGTCCTTGGCTACTTGGTGGCTCTAGGGAGCCATAGCATGATTAAGCTCCTTAATTCCCACATAACCATCCTCCAACTAGCATAGCCTAGTAGTGACCTAGACCAACACCAGTAGCCACTTCCTAATCTCTGATTCACCTCCTCCTTGAACACTCCAAGTGTTGGCTCCACTCCTTGTTCCCTATTCCACATCCTAGCCTAAACCTGTCAAACCTCCAACCCTCATCTGCACAACTTAGCCCATCTCACACGTACTCTACGTCCGCACCTCTCCTGCACTACAACCAACTTATTTAGCTACCCACACTTCTAAGAAAATTGTAACAACACTCACCTTCTCTAAAGTCAATGACAAATCGTGTACATCAGGCTTCTCCCATAACACCTCTTGAAGCCATTATCAATCCGCCTCTTCAGCCACTCATTAGCTCGCCTATGTGTGGCTTTTATTTTGTGGCTCTCATCCCTTCCCCCTCTACCTCGTTAGCAGATGAGGTACGAACTCTTAAAAATATTATGCACTATGAACTTGAATGTTGAGAAATGTGCAAAGTTGTCCAATTAATAAAAGAAAAATTGTTTTCTTCCATAACTCGCCACGCTAAAAAACAATCTTATACGAACAAGAGGACAAAATAAATGTTTTGAAGCCCAAAATGAAAAGTTAAGCGCATCTTAGTAACAATATTCGCTCAAACAATTAATTTTTGAATAATGCAATATCAAGGGAGGCGTGCAAGTGCCTTAAAAGTAATGTAATCACATTGAAAAGAATGAACCTCAACCAAAGACATCTCAATTTTCAAAGAAAAACTTGCCCGCAAATTCTTTGATGCATGCACTAAACTCCTAAATTCATAAGTGGTGGACCCAGGGGTGTCTGGGGGGGGGGGCTCACCACCCCTAGATCCTTATATATTATATTGAAAATTTCTTCACTCAAACTTAAATATATGATTATAACTTAAAGCTTAAACCCACAACCAATCCCTCTACAATAGTATGTCGAGGGTGACAAATTTAATACCAACCTATGTTGATAAAGACCCAATGTCATATCAAATATATCATCTATGATGCACCAACACTTCTCCTCAAAGAAGTGTCCAGTGTCCGACACTTATTCAACATGACACTCGACCGACACTCCTTCGACACGTGTCGGACACGTCGAAAATATGTCCAATTAAAAAATATTAAATACAAATTGGACACACGTGTCTGATATGTGTATCTTAAATATTTTATAATTTTTTTTAAATAAAATTTATTATATTTTGAGAGATTAAAATTAAATTTCTTATTTCCTATCCACAACACCAAATCAACGTCAGCACTTAATGCCTATTCATCGAATATTCTCATTTTCATTTCTCTTTGACAGTGAATGTATTTTTATCTCCTCTCTCGGTGACTGATAAATTGCATCGGCACCTGACTCTTGACATCCTAATACTAATCATTTTAACCATAAATTCTATTTAAATGACTTATTATTTCTAAATTATCTTTAAAATTATACTTATTTAATTTCATAAACTATTTTTAAAATATAAAAACTATAATATCGTGTCCAACCCGTGTCCGTGTCCTATATTTTCAATAATTGATGTGTCCCGTGTCCTTGTCATGTCATATCCGTGTCGCTGTGTCTATGTCTGTGCATCTTAGTTCTCAAAAGACGTCATATCAATTAAAAATGTTGCAGATGTCTTAAAACCGAGTAGTTCTACAACCAAATGCCACCACAATATATCAATTATGATTAGGGCCCTCTAATCATGTGATTTTATAGAAAAATAGAAACATTAAATTACAATTACAGCTGAAGCGCAGATATTCACCAATGGCTCTATCCCCATGAATTGTGAATCATTGGTGCACTTGATATCGTACAAAACATCTATCATAAGTTTAACTTAAAAATGTCTTTATAGACAAACATCCATCCCAAGTCCACAAGATTACGTTAGGCAATGCAATAGTTGGCTTCGAGCAAGGATATTTCGATAAGATGGGCTTGACTACCAATGATGAACAAGTAGATCAAGATCCATGACAACCTTGAATGACAGAACAATGACACTAGATCAAGTTCATTATCATTCCCCCCATTATCTATTTTATGTTACTGGTGATAAATTTTTCAATTATAGAATAGAATTGTTACTACTATAAACTAAGCATTTAACTTCTATTAATTAGTATTAATCAAAAGTTCTCTCTTTTCATTGAAGGGGTTAATTAATTATAGAGGCTTGCGTCTATGAGAAATCTAGGACCCAATCTTAAAGTCTTCGTAAAATGAGCACATAATCTCTAGATAGCATTTTATATGCAATCTAATATGCCTTTTTAAAATTTAACTTGAAATAATCAGCCTCTTAGAAGAGCCAGGCACAAATTTGCAATGTGCACAATTAGATATAAACTGTATGTTAACCATCATTCTGGAGATTAAAAAGAAATTAAAAAAAAAATAATTGAAATGGATAAAAGATTAATAAAGCAGTTCACTTAATTTTGTTGATTCAAAAGGCTCCGTGCAGCTAATTAAAACAGGCGATAATAAATTTTTCTTACTAAAATAACTGCTAAAAGATACAATGGTAAAGAATGTTCAACATGCTGAAACAAAATCTAATTAAAACTTAACGCAATTACGGAGCTGCAGACAAGAAATGATGAACATATCTAAGATGAGTAATGCAGTTACCTTAACTGCTAATTCCCCAAGTGCCCAACAAGCATTATTTGCTACAGATACAGCCTCCTTTACCTGAGAAACATTCTGCAAGAAAAAGAAAACACGTTACTTGTATACCATGGAATATTGGTTTGTAGCATACAAAACATGCATACCAGTTGCTCAGTTGCAATGTTGAGGAAGTCCAAGAGGCGTGAATGAAGATGTATAGGGCAAACCTGGGGCCATCCCAAAACTTTAGGTTGAACTATTCTTAAATGCATAACAGTGTAAAATGTGAGAAAACTCAGAAACATTTTTTTAGTCACCCTTGCAAGGTCGCCAAGAAGTGCAAGTGCACTTTGCCGAATATCAGTAGCGTCATCCATGCAACATTGTACAAGTAAATCTCTTAAACTACTTTTGCCAACCTACAAATTAATTGCAAAAAAAACAAGGGTTGAATTCTCCACCATAACCAAGGGTAGAGAGTGAGGAAAAGGACACTGCATGACACAATTAACCTTACTTTTTTCTTGAGCAACCAACTGTATTGAGTCTTAGAACATTCTAAAGCTCAAACTGTTGGCACTCCAAGTTTAGATTGAAGGTTTAATAAAATGTTTAATGTAGATACTCGATGAAGAGGTAAATATAAGATTACCAGTAGTGGCATCAAATACATTAAAATTTTGATAATATTTAACATATTTAACATTCAAAGAGAAATATGAATGATCTTACACAAATATTATAAAAGAAAATTCAATAAATCATTGAAATATAACTCTTAAAATTCTAATATATGAATTGTATTCAAAAAGAAATATAAACAATGATGGGATGATTTAAAATTTATAATAAAAATATAACAAAAATGAAAGGTTAGGAATTAATATTAAGATGGTAAATTTGAATATTGAAAAGATAACAAATAATAGAATATGAAAAATTGAACATTAGCAAAAATGATATAAAATAAACATTAATGAGAATCCAATTAGAATAAGATAGAAATTTTAAAATATAAATTTAAGAAGAAATAGAATGATAAAAAAAAAAATTAAACTTGGCAATAAAAATGAATTTGAGATAACTTTTAAAGCTCAAGTAGCTTGACTTATAATTCATAAATGATTCTTTGGGTATATACAGGGTCTATGAAAATTTGTATAAAGAATATATTAAATGACAAGTTAAGACTAAATTATATATTGATTAGAATTGAAAATCGGGATTTACAATTGGTCTTCTTATAACTCTTTGTATATTTCATATATGCAACCAACTTTATTTATTGAATTACAACTCTTGAATAAATTATATAACATTAACATCAATAAAAACGAAAATTTCTTAAGATAACTTTAAGGAGAAATAGAAAGAGAAAAAAAAATTAAATTAGGCAAAAAACAAAATTGAGATGAGCTTTAAAGCTCAAATAGTTTGACTTTTAATTCCAAAATAATCTTTTTGGAATATATATAGTGCATGGAGATTTCTAAATATAATGCAACATTAAATGAAAATTTATGACCAAAATATCTAATAGTCACAATTCAAAATTAGGATTAGCCATTAGTATTCTGATGATTCTTTTTATATTTTATATATGCATCCAATTTTATTAATTGAATTATAACTCTTAAAATTCCGAAATATAAATTTATGCAGAGAGAAAGGTGAACATTAACAGGCAACTTAAAAGTTATTACATAAATACGACATGAAAAAAAGGCTAGGATTTATTATTAGGATATTAAATGAAGGGCAAAGATTTCACGTTAGAAGAATCATAAGTCTCTTTTATAATAATAGTATGTATGGAAATATATAAATACACACACACACACACACATATATATATATATATATATAATCTTTATTAGTAATAAATATTTTATAAAATAAAAAAAATTGCATAAATTGATAAAAAAGCATTTATCAACTTGAAAGTCAACTTTACATCAATCCCTTTCAACTTGACTCAAACTTGGCTAAGCTGAAATTGACATTTTTTATTATTACAAGGTGTATCACTCATGTGCATCAAGTTCATAAAAGGCAAAACACTAATGAATAATGGAAATAGTGAGACAACATTTGTAGAGTATGGTGTAAGACGGAAAAAATCAAGCCCAGGAAGGGGCCGAAGAAGCGCGTGTTAGGCAGAAAGTTACCCCCACGGCCGAGCGAGCTCCCGTTACAGCTTCCGATCAAAATGGCGTAACTTCTGATCCCGACAGGAAAGGAGAGCCGTCGGTGGAGGCAATGTAAGGAGGTGGATGGCTCGGTTAGGCAAGTCTTTCTTCCTCTCTCTCTCTCTCTCTCTCTCTCTCTCTCTCTCTCTCTCTCTCTTCTTCTCTGAGATCGGGATCGGCGTCGGCTGTGATGGAGTTCGGTCGGAGGAGGGAGGAGTGGCTTCGGGCAAGAGGAGGAAGAAGGCGTCGGGAGTGGGAGAGGAGTTTGGTCGTGGTATCTCCGAAGGCTTGAGCTCGTCTCCCTCTTATAGACGCAAACGGGATGCTATCGAGGGCGAAATGCGGGATTCGGGCAGGATTTCCGCAAGATACGACTCAAACGGCGCCGTCTACAGTGTTTCAGCGGGATTCGCGGATTCGTCGAGTCCGAGGTTTGCGGGATATCGGGGATTCAACAGAGCAGAGGTATCATTTCGTTTTTATTTTCCTTTGGATATTATACGAAGGTCAACAATAGGTTATTTCGTTATCATGTTTAATCAATGGTTAAGTATACATGAAATGCTGTCAACATGATATCAACTTTTTGAATATCCTAGATCAATATCAAGTCTTTAATTTTATATTTAAAGGATAAAAAAAAATTGTATACCCAATGTATGAGGCTCAAGGTGGTTGGGTGAGGGATCACGTATGCAATATACAAACATATTTTTGAAGCTCAAATAATTGAAAATTAATTATATTGAGAGCATAAAACCCATTAGATACAAAAACCAACTCTTATGCGCATAAATGTGAAGATACGACACGCCCCACACCCACCCACAAGAATTCTTTTCATAATTTTGCTCTTGCATCTAGCTACTTATAGAATCTTTAAACTCAACAACACACATTTGATTTTGACCTACAAAAAAAGAGACGAGATACAAAAAATTTGGCCAAGTTAGATTTGTTAGAATGATGATAAGAATATATTAATTAAAGTTGAAAAAAGATGAAAAATGATATTTTGAAAAATTATTAAATATGAATTGAAATAAAGAAATAGTTTGAAAGATTCCAAAAGAAAAATTAAAAAAGCATATTATAGAATGATCCATTAAAGTAAAGTGGAGTTAGCTCTAATATATATATAGCCTCATATCCCATATGAGAAACCTACTAATATCTGGAGAGTTGTGGGAGATATTAGAATAATTTAGTTATTAAATATTTCTAATAAAGTTTAAAGATACAAATGATTGGAGAGACAATATCATGGCAGCATCATCCAAGTACAAATGAGATGCTTGGGATTAAGGTAATTATAGAAGAAACAAATTTTTAAATCATACAATAAAGCTATGGGAAACCATAATCAAACATATATATCAGAAAATTATGTAAATATCAAAGAAGCAAATTGATTTTAAGCTATGAAAATCTGCTATAAACATAATTATTGTACCAAAGCTATTAATAGGAAAATTATATAAAGAGAAAAGAAATAAAGTTCATATGATTTTTTAATGTTCTTGAGAAGGCATAGTACTAGGTGAAATTGATTTAAAGTGCACTAGAGGAAGGTGTGTGTGCAAAGTTACGTTGGGCGTCATTAAAGATATATATAATAAAACATTGACTACTTTTAGAAATAGTAATTGAGTGATAAAAAATTTCTCAATGATGATAGATTTGAATCATATATCAACATTAAGTTCATATTTTTTTTATTAGTTATAAAGATGCTTATAAAGAAAGCTTAGTTTATGCATCTTACAGATAAATAAGTTTAAATTCTTATGTATGAGATGAATGCTAAAATAAGAAAAATTTTGAAAACAAAAAAATTTAAGGAGACAAAAGAGCTTTGTTAATAAAATAAAGATTCAGTATATAATGAATAATTTTAGTTAGTGAAATATTGCTAAGTATCAATTACATATGTAATGAGATAAGTTAAAACCTCAATGTGATACATTTTAAATACATGGATTTATTGTACATGAGAACAAGGATATGCTCATATATCTTCTAGAGTTAAGACTATTAATAAATACTTCAAGGGTCCCCTACGCACTAGAGAACATCAATCAGACCTAAAAATTAAATTTTATAAACATAAAATTAGGTGAACTATGTTGTATCCATTTGAAAGTCTTACAATAGAGAGTTAATAAGATATAAAAATGAGAATGATAAGATAGATATATAGTAAAAACTAAAGACCATTGATAAAGAAAATATTGTATTAAAAGGATGGTGGGAGTAATGCAATAGAGTGAAAAATAAACCAAGTTTTTAAACATGCACCTCAAAGTGTAGAGGATACACCAATATGATGGGCAAAATAATTGGCATAGTTGAAGAAAGAAAAAGGACGTGCTAAAGGTAACTTGCATAGAAGTTATAAAAAAATTGAAAAAATGCATTAATTAGGATGAGGATTCATAAATTTAACCACAAAATAATTGGGATAACACATAAAAAATTGAGGTGGTAGCAAGGGCATCAATAGCGAAGAGAAATAAAACTACTCTAACATGAAGGAACTAGGTTGGAGTTATTGAACAACTAGTCTTATTGTGTAATACTCAATATCTTATAAATGTAAAATTCAAACAAGAACAACATCAAGCCTTTATCCCACTACATGAGGTTGACTAAATGAATCTTTTTTTCTCCATTATGTCGTCAAATTCTCATTTAAATCTAATAAAGAAGACATTTCAAATATTTTCTAATCAATCCTTTTTAGGTCTACCTCTACCTTTCTTAACATAAGCCAAATTTAATACATCTACTTTCCTATCTAGGTCATCGGGAGGCCACCATTTTATGTGACTAAATCATCTAAAACAACTCTCCCTAATCTTATCTTCCACTAGAGCTACTCCAACATTTTCACGTATATGCTCATTTTGTATCCTGCCTTTAAGAGTAAAGCCACTCATCCATCTGAGCATCCTCATCTCTGCAACACTTAACTTAATATTTTGATTCTCTTTTAATAGTCGACATTCTACACCATAAAGCATTATAGGTTTCACCACCATCTTATAGAATTTTTCCTTAAGTTTGAGGACTTTTCTATCACACAACAAGCCCAATGCACTCGACTTCAAACATTCAACTTGAATTCTGCTAATAATATCTCCATATATTTCACCATCACTCTAAACAAAAGACCCAAAATATCTAAAATGTGTACTCTTATTAATAACATGATCGTCTACAGTCACAATCCACCCACTAGATCTATTACTAATAAAATTATACTTTATATATTCAATTTTAGATCTACTAAAATGAAAACCTTTAGACTTCAAGGTTGACCTCCATAATTCAAGTTTACCATCAACTCCCTCTCTAGTGTTATCAACAAGAAGAATATCATAAGCAAAATGCATACATAGGGTACAACCTCTAGCAAATGTCTAGTGAGAACAATCAAGACTAAAGCAAAAAGATATGGACTTAAGGTTGATCCTTGATGTAATCCAATAGAAATAGGAAAATACTTGATCAACCCACCTTGTGTTTGAGTACAAGTAACAGCTTCTACCTACATATCCTTCATGACTTGAATATAAACATTATTAACCCTTCTTTTCTAAAACTCTCCATAGCACTTCTCTTGAAACTTTATTATATGCTTTCTCTAAATTAATAAATATCATATGAAGATCCTCCTTATTCTATCTATACTTCTCCATCAAACTTATCAATAAATGTATAGCTTCTATAGTAGACCTACTCGGCATGAATCCAAAATAATTTTGAGAAACATTAGTATCAAGTAGTAACCTATGCTCCATAACTCTCTCCCATAGTTTTTAAATATGACACATTAACTTAATTCCTCTAAAATTCGCACAATCTAGTGCATCACCTTTATTCTTAAAAATAGGAATCAACACACTCATTTTTCACTCATATGAAATCTTTTAATCTTCAAAATAATATTAAAATTTTAGCAAACAAAGAAATTCCTTCATCTCCTGAGCATTTCCACATCTCCATTATAATATCATCAAGTCCAATAGCTTTTCCACACTTCATTTTCTTTAAAATCTCTCTAACTTTGGTTTACTAATAAGCTAATAAAAAAAATCTTTATTTTTATTTAGGATGCAAAGGTCACTAAGTTAATCGTATTCTCACAATCTTCATTGAAAATTTTAGAAAAATATCTCATCCACCTTGGTTTAATATCCACTTCTAATAAAAGTACCTTTTTATTTTCATCCTTAATGCACTTCACTTGAGCTAAATCCTTACTACTCCTATCTCTATGTTTGGATAACTTATACATATATCTTTCAGCCTCCGTAGAATCTAATCTATTATATAAATTATTAAAAGTTAAAATCTTTGCATCACATATTGCTTTCCTAGACTCCTTACGGGCCTCTTTATATCTTTCCCAATTATCAAAGTTTTTCATCAAATTTTCTTATTTTTTATCTTTTCTTACACATTTTGATTCCACCACTAATTATTTTTACTATTATGAGCTTTTCTCTTTGATACTTTAAGAACATTTTTTGCAATATTCTTAATATCACTAGATATTTTTTCCCACATAACATTAGCTTCCTCATGCATAGACAAAATTTTAAGATATAGAATCTTGCTATAAAAACGTTTTACTCTATAAAAACGTTTTACTAAAAATATAGAATCATATTTTTGTTCATACTCTTTAAATGCCCACATCTAATCTTAAAATAACGTTTTACTTTATTTTTTATATTTTGTCCATTCATCTTAACATCCAAAACTAATAAATGATATTGGATACATAAACTTTCACTCAGAATAACTTTACAATCTTTGCAATCTAACCGATCTATTTTTCTAATAAGAAAATAATCAATCTGAGTTTTACTATATACATTTCTTATAAGTGATTAGATGTCCATCCCTTTTCTTAAATAAACTATTAACAACTACAAAATCATACACTATAGAAAAATCTAATATGGTCTAACAACCTTCATTAGTCGCTCCAAACCCATAGTCATCAAGAATGCTTTTAAAATCAATTACCTCTCTACAAACATGTTCATTTCAATCTCCTCCAATAAAAACTCTTTCTTCAATAGAGAAAAGTCAAAAAGAGCTAAAAAATTCTATACCTCAATTTTCGCATCTCATAAAAATTAAATAACATTTTTAAAACTATATGTATATATATATATGTATATATATGTATGTATGTATATGTATGTATGTATGTATATATGTATGTATGTATATGTATGTATGTATATATATATATATAAAAGTATATTATTATGCATAAGTCATTTTACTAATTTAACTATTAATCATAAGCTTTATTTAATATTATTGTTTATAAACTATTGTACTGTTCATTCTTAACAATCTCCAATTAATTGGTCATGCAGCAATTAGTCTTAAATCAATTCGATGTAATATCTTTTTTATAAAATACTATATATTATATAATCACTCAGATATATATGCTTCTAAGTATCAAAAAAATCATTAAGCATCCTTGACACCATAACATAGGGCACACGGCCGAAAGGGTGAAGGAGAAGAAAAATAAAAAAGTTAAGACTTTTGATATAAATATCTGATTTGTCGTATTATTATCCAACACGATAACTATAAATCAAAATGTTAGGCTTTAAGGCTGGTATGAAGTGAGATTAGTTTGATGTAAGAGTTCATTTGGAGATTTATTTTATTAGATTTGAGTTGTAAGTTAGGAAAATATTATAATATGAGAAATCTTTTTTTTTCATTATTTCATATAAAAGAAAAAAAATTAGCGCAAGCTTGTTCAGTTATTAATTCTCAATTGGTTAATATACTATAGAGGAAGTTGAAGGAAAATTAGAATTATAGAGGTCAACCTTGGAGTCTAATGATTTTCGTTTGAGTAGATCTAAAACCGAATACATAGAGTATAATTGTCATAGTAAAAGATATGGTGGGGGTATTCTGACTTCGGGCGATGAAGTCAATAAAAAGAGTATACGTTTTAGATATCTTGGGGTCTATTATTCGAAGTGATGGTGAAATAGATGTGCATATTATTGGTAGAGTTCAAATTGGATGGTATAAATAGAAGAATGCATTGGGCCTATTGTGTAATTGAAAAGTACCCCTCAAACTGGGAAAATTCTATAAGATGGTGATGGAACCTATAATACTTTATAGCTTAGAATGTTGGTCATTAAAAAAGAATCATAAAATAAAGTGTTGCAAAGATGAGGATGCTCAACTGGATGACTAGCTTTACACTTAGAGATAGAATGTGAAATAAGAATACAAGTGAAAAGGTTGTAGTAGTTCCAATGGTAGATGAAATTAGCGAGTCATCTTAGATGGTTTGGAAATAAATCGTCGTCCTTCCGATGACCCGGCTAGGAGAATAGATGTATTAAATCTAACATATATCAATAAAGATAGAGGTAGACCAAAAAAGACTAGATTAGAAAGTATTAAAATGATCTTCTTTGCGAGATTTAAACAAGAATTTGACTCTTAATAGAACACAATGGAGAAATGATTCATGTAGCCATCACAATGTAGTGGGATAAAAGCAAGATGTTGTTGGTTAAGATAATAAATCGCTACTTTGTGAAGTAAATATGGCTAAGTTTTTTGCAATAAATTTTTTATAAATTAGCATTACATATAAGTGATGTATTAGAAAATTTTCATATTGCAAAGTAAATGTCTATATACTGACATTCATGATTAAATGATCATGCATTAATTTTAAATTATGCAAGAACATGTTTGAAGTATTATGAATATTCTAACATTTTATTAAAATAACATATTTTAAAAGTAGGACATCCAGTACATACGATTTGTACACTGATGCATAATGTCAATTAAGCATGTCGACATAGGTATTAAGCATTTAACGATGAAAAGCCAATGACCATAGGTCATCTTTGTCAGACAAGTTGGCAATCTTTATAAAGACCTATATAGGCGGGGCAATAGGCTTACAAGGTGAGCCCCTTGGGAGGAAATGATCCTCAACCTCTAGATATTGATTCAAATAGTTCAATAAAAGAAATTACGGTTGTAGCTATGGATTGAGATACAATGACATATTCTAAAGTTAATAAATAAATAAATAAATAAAATAGATGTTATATTGTTATTAATCTACGATGTGGACACTAATATATTTGACTAGCATTGTGCATATAATGATTGAATAATTAATATTTCATTTAAAGATCCCTTCAATAAGATTACCTCAGTATTATATCATGCCATTATTTGAGTAATTTTATTTTTACAATGTTCATATGTTATATGCAATGCACTATAGACTAGTCTATGACTATATTTTAATATTATCTCAAATTCATAATTAAAATTCCATTTTATTCCTTTCCCGAAAAACTTGAATTTTCTATTATAGTTGTTTATCATATTGAGCTTTATAACATACCAAATTATTATTTTAGTTGCTGCTTCAGGTGGAGCGAAGAGTAAAGTTTAAGCCTGAGTGAGGATCAAGTTTGAACTTACTATTCTATTTTTTGATATTTAGTTTTGATGTAAAAAATGAAACATGCTACGCCAATGTTTATGATAAATTCTGAATTTATATAAACTCTGATATTTAGTAGAACATCAGCAAATAAATGAATGGAATATTTTGAAATACTTTTGTACAATTGACCTGTAGTATCTTATTGAATCAATATGAGTTTAAGTTGTGTTTGAAGATAGGTTATCACACTATACTATAATAAGTCTTCTAAGTTCGGAATCCTTTGCCCCCATTCAGTCCTGTGGTGCTACAATTGATAGGAATCTGATTTTTCAAAATCTTTTCTTATCAAATGAAAGCACTGGCAAATTACTAATCCTTTCTAGGTCTTCAGCAACAATTAAAACTCGCAACCCATGCTTCTTCATTTCATTTTACAAGCCCAAGCCATTATAACCCAAATTTTACCACCTCTAATATCATTACTTCCTACACTATAGAATGGTATGTGTTAAAGTTATTGATCTACTATAGCTAACATGGCCTTTTATTTTTTGTTTTTTGTTTTTTTTCTTCTGCAAACTGTAAGATCGGCAAAAATTAATTGTTATAATTATAATATTACAATTGCCCGCTTCAGCCTCAACCATGTTCTCCTGTCAGAAAGTACATCGGAAATTCATCTACATCTTAGCACTTTTTCGTCCTCGTATTTATAAATAATGTGCATCATGGTTATTTTTTGAAATTGGTTCAAGAATTTGTTTACTAGTTATCAGCATAATCTTAAGAGGAAATACACAACTATGCAAAAGAACTATACTAATATTATTTTGAGATTTTAATGACCCTCTTGCAACAACTTTTTGTGGATAAGATTACTATCTAGAACAAGAAGTTACCAGGCTCTCGATCCCACTTCCAAGACCTTCAGAAATTCCTGACAACAAGTCCAAGGAGCAGACAATGAACTCTTTGTCATATTGAACACCCGCTGAAACATGATCAACCTACAATAAAAGTGACAATTATATGCTCATTAACCAAAAACAAAAAGTTACCTAATTAGGTCCATAATATCCATAATCAAGAAACATCTCATTGACAAGAAAGCATTCGAATAAAATCGTCCAAAATAATGGGATAACTAAACTTTCCAGAAAATTGCCACTTCAGAAAAAGTATAAGAGACCAATTTAACAGGTAAATCATCTAAATACAATAGGCATAGATGTTACTAGTAAAAAGGTGATAAAACATCCTGCTGACCAAGTTGATTATCCAATGCAACAAGTGCCTTCTGCCCAATTAAACAGAAATTTTCCTTCAATTAAGGGAAAACAAAACCATCACCACTTGCAAATTTTTTAACCAACATACTGCATTGCCATTATAAGCATGATAATCTTACTGTTGAAAGGATCCAGCCAACAGTAAATATTACTAAACTTCAAGACACTGATGCAACAATCTGCCCGAAAATGTGATAAAAGTGTAGGATAGTTCTTGATAGAGAGAGAAGGAATCTTCCAGTCTCGTCCACATAAAAGGCCTATTAATAGGCATGAAAAATTAATATGAATATGATGAGGACATCGTCAGCGATTTCAACACATGTACCATCAGGAGACGCCGGAGATCGACGGCCACGATCATGAATTGTATTTTTAGTCATTTTATGTAGTAGTTTATTTTATTCTATGTTTTTTTCCGCTTTTGCCCTTATGGATATTTGGTCGCTATTGTAGCCCAAGGGGCATTTTAGTCTTTTTGTTTCTTTGTCGTTTTGAGGCCTATATATATGGCTATTTTCTCATGTAAGAGCAGTTTTTGATGAAATGAAAGTTTACTTTGTGTTCTCTTTGTGAGTGCATCTCTCTCTCTCTCAAATCTCTTAGTGAGTTTTGGGAAGAGCTAGATCTCTTTGTGAGTTTTAGACCTTCTTCCACTTTGTCTTTGTGATCAAGTAGTGTGAGAATTCAAGGAGAATCCATCCGGATCGCATTTTTCCGTAAGCTCCCTCCCCTCACCCCTTTCCGCCCAGCATTTGCCGCCGCCTCTCTCCTAGCCCGCTCAGGCCGCCGAACTCAAGGGCACCGCCTCCCGCCGGCCAGCCACCCTCCACACCGTGGCCGCCCCTTGCCTCCCTCCTCTAGCCATCTGTTCCCCCCTCCTTTGAATTTCAAAATTTGGAATTCAAATGTTTTTATGAGCCATTAATTGTTTTCTAATGTAGCTCCCTAATTGACGCCATCAATTTAATTGAGTTTCAAATTCAAATTTGAAATTCAATTTGTGTAAATTGATTGTCCTCATAATTGAAAGTTTTCTCTCAAGAAAATTGAAATTTTATTTAAAATTTTTGTCAAATCTGAAATTAAATTGGTCGTCCCCACTTATTCAAAGCTCACACCCCTCTCTCCTCCTCATGTGGCCGGCCCCCTTAATGGGCCCTCTCTCTCTCCTAATCACATTAACAACTCCACTAAATCAGCCCAAGCTTCTCCCTATTGCCCCCCCCCCCCCTAAACCCGTATTGGAAGTAATTTGAATTCTTCAAATTCATTCCCTCCCACACAAATAAACTGAAATTATTTCAGATTTCTTTCAGTTTTATTCCTGGGAGCCTTTCTCTATTCAAACTTCTCCAGTACTCAAGCTAATCCAAGTTTCCTCCACTAACCCGCCACCTTCTTCCTCTCTTTTCCCAATTCTTTTTGCGCTTCTTCCCTCCCAACAAGAATGTATGGCGGAACCCGAATGGAACTTTGGATTTGTGCATGGCGATCGAGATCAAGTTGACATCCTCCAATCACCATTCTTTGACGTGGGCTTTGATTTCGACGACACCATTGAAGATTACATCGATCGTATCCATTACACCTTAGTTGACGTGATCGACGAGCAAAGGTCAAAGGGATGTTGGATCATCATTGGACGACCGTCTTCCTCCACCACTCCGGCCACCTATCTAAGAGCGACGATCCTAGGTTCCTTCTTTCTCGTAGCGACCTCGATTCTAATGTGGAGACTCTTCTTCCGCTAAAGCCTAGATTATTTGAGCGTATGGGTTCCAAAGGATATATATATATATATATAGGGAAATAATCCCCTGCAAATTCAAAGTAAAAATGAAGATCTTTTTAAGATATGAAATACCATCCTTGTCATCACCAACGTGGTAATATCATCCATATCGCGAGAAGTAAGAAAGATTTGGTATCCATGCAATGAAAAAAAAGATGCAAATCATGAGGAATAGAATAGCCAATATTATTTACAATGTTGCTGAGCTTTGAAAGCCAAGCTCAGGTGGAATATTTGAGACCACAAAGATCACTTCAAAATTGACAAATTTGTCTAATGGAACATCAAGCCATGTAATGGGCACAGACACGCTTTATTTTCTAGATCACCATCAAGGAAGTTACCTCTGACATCCATGTAAAAAGGATGCCAATGACAAAGAACAATAATAATGAGAGAGCACATAGACGTAAGATGGCCAACAAGAGCACAAGTTTCAGCAAAGTCAACAACATGCTCTTATATACCCTTTTGTCAACAAGATGAACTTTACGCCTCTCAAAAGATAAATCAAAGCGATTCTTGATTTTATATATCTATCAGCTATCAACTATTGATTTTCTTGCAAGTAAATCCACTAAATTTCAAGAGTAAATTTGATGTAAGGAATCAAGTTCTTCTTGCATAGCTTACGACCAATCAGAAGCAGAACAAGCTTCATTATGGGTGGGAGGCTAATTAAAGGCAGAGATTCCTAGTTAAGAATAATAATTTTCATGAAAACAAGATGAAGGATTACCTCTAATAGAACAAGTAGACTAACAAATAGGAGGGTAATAATGAACTGAATCAGTTGTTTTCTCAAAAGTTGTTGCTGTGGCTAGATCATTAAAAAGTGGCAGTTCTCCAGTCTTAAATCAAGCTAGTGCATTGGATGTGTCATGCTCAAACAATTTAGTGATTTCAAGGGATAATTGAACAAGAAATCGAGAGGAAAATAAAAGAGAAGGGATGCTAGAAGGATGAAACTAAGTGAAGTAAAAGTAGTATTTTCCAAAACAATTTAATATGACAAGAAATTTCAAGACATTGTGAGAAAGGATCACAACAGTTATAGTATGAATGGTGAACATTCCACCCAAACTTAAAAAACTCGACCTTTCATGTCATCAAAGAATATAATTTGAACCATCCAGAGTAGTAACAGCTGGATGAGAAAACTTAAACTTGTCCATGAGAGTATGGAATAATTGCAAGTAGAGAACTATGACAATAACACACACTACAAGATCTAGATCAACAAATGAATATACCATATTTATCAAAAATGAATGGCACATCACAGTACAAAGTTTCTTGCAAAGCCATGGTGCACAGTACGATCCATGCGATTTTAAACATGGAGCGCAATATAAAATAACTTTAAATAAAAATTGGATTAATATAAAATACCATTAAATAGCAAACAATAAGTTGATTTGAGCAAGATTTAAGTATAAATATCTTGCCAAACAGCAAAAATAACAACTTTAAATTCTACATATAATTAAATCAATAGATTTGAGAAAGATTTAAGCATAATTTAGCCTAAATCCTGCCAAACAACAAAAAAGACAACTTAAATCCTAAAAAATTAAATCAGGTTCCTTCTCCATTTTACTTTGATGCAATGTACTCGAAGAAGCGCATGAAAGGGAAGAATGATTATTACCATTGCTGCGAGCACCTAGTGACTTCTGATTTGAGAGGAATATCATCGTCGCAGGAGGAAAAGAAGCTTCCTTGAGCAACTCTTTCAAAACTTTACTTCAAGTAAAACACATGAAAGGAAAAAAATTGATCATTATACTAGATTACAAGCCCTCGTGACTTGTTCTGTCATCGTTGGAGTTGAGGCTTCCTGGATTGACTTTATTAGAACTCTACTTCACGGACACATGCAAAGTTGCACCAGCAACAACGAAATGACAACAAGAAAAGTAAATTTTTTGATATTTTATTAATGTGATGTTTAATTAATTAATAATTAATTTTGATATATATATATATATATAAACCAAAAAAATCAAATATATTTTATAATTTATAATATGCTAACATCGCATGTGTTATTCGCACCTTGTGCCAAGCTCCATGCATTGCACAAATAGCACACACTATTTTAAACACCTATATTACGCCAAACAAATTACACCGTATGTGAGTCGCACCATGCACCATGGCAAGTGTCATTTTGCACTATTGACATGTATAGAACAAACCTTCACAGTACTTAGATAAGTATTATATGGATACTTTTATCTCAAAAATGTCGATAGTAGGAGGTTACATCTGGAAGACTACGGTTAGTGGTAAGCACTAGTAGTGGTGGTCCAAGATACAATAATAGTTGGATGAGCAAACTTAAACTTATCCATGCACGTACGGAATAATTATATGTAGAGAACTATGACAATAACACTACAAGATCCAAGATCACCAAATGAACAGATCATCTCAACACTTAGATAAGTATTATATGGATACTTTTATTTTAGAAATGTCAATAGTATAAGGTTATGTCTGCAAGACTCGGGGTATTGGTAATCACTAGTAGGGGTGGCACAAGATCTGGTGTTGATCACTACAAATGGTGACACTGATTTGGTTTTAAAGGAGAATGGCTAGCAAACCACATCTGAGTAATGTGGTGTGCTTAAGGTTAGCACCCTTGTGGTTGCTAAGATCATCATCCTCAATTGCAACTAGAAGAAGTAGATGAAAATAAGAGAATGGTGAAGATGGTGTATATCAATTAGAGGTAATCAATCAAAACACGTGGAGATTAGCACAACACCAAGATCTTTACGACCAAGATCTTGGAGCAAAAGATAAGATGTGCTGAGGGGAGATCAATTGTGTGATTTGTCATAGGAGAAGAGCGATGGAATGGATGAGCAAATAAGAGGGGAGACGAGTTAGACCAATAAGATATGGAAGGCGATGAGTCCGAGAAAAATATAATTAGAGATGATCTAACATTGGTAGCATGATAGAAAGGAAAAATAAAAAGAATCGTAGATTCTCTTATCCATGCGCAACATATATAAGACGTATTTATAGGAATGAAAAGAGAACAATGAATGAATGTAATACAAAATAATTTCCCATATCATAATAATGATTACTTGTTATTCAAGGAGGTATACAAAAATATATACTTACACATGTATAACATCTAAGCTAACAAAATGATATTATGAACACAATATGATTTAGCACCCAAAAAAAGCAAAAACATTTGACATTTTGGTTCCAACACTGGATATACCATCTAAGGTAATGAAGGTCTCACTATCCATAGCAAAACTTAGCGCGTGATGACTAATTCTAGAGAAATTCATAGTCCAACAATGAGAACTGTTAAGTCCTAAGGTTGAAAAATACAAAACTTCTTTGAAATTACATCGAAAATCTATAACATCAAATCTTTTGAAAAGCAAAATATATAGGATATCAACTCTCGTCAAACAATCTCTTCTAGACTTCACATTATTCATGTTACAATAGTCAAAATAGTAAGGAAAAAAAGTTTTCTTAAGAATTAAAGGTGACGACTTAACCTATTAAAAACTAAATGCAAATCTTTTTAGTGCATTATATTTTTTGCATGTCCAAAAAACTATTCATACCACATTGTGACTAAGTGGCATAATCAAATAGTCATCATCCTTTGGGTTATCGAAATGATTAGGGCAAGTTAAAAATCCTCTTTTGAAGGCTGATTTGAAACCATAGTCAAATTGTGCAGATCATGAATTTAGGGTTTGAATCACAAAAACAAACACTATATTATGGGGTTAAGAAAGTCTAAATCAAATCCTCCCTATAATCCATATTAATAAAAACACTCATGCACTAGGTAAGCCCTACATTTTTCGAGAGATTGTTTATTTATTCTAATTAAGTGATTCATAAAATGTTAAACTCTATTACGTGCAAGACTCTTAACGCAACAGCTAGCAATATTAACTTCCTTCTTCCTCTTTTTCAAACTCAAGTTCTATCTACTCAAAATATTAAGAAAGTCTAAATCAACTCCTCCCTATAATCCATCTTAATAAAAACACTCATGCACTAGGTAAGCCCTACATTTTTCGAGAGATCATTTATTTATTCTGATTAAGTGATTCATAAAAATGTTAAACTCTATTACGTGCGAGACTCTTAACGCAACTGCTAGCAATATTAACTTCCTTCTTCCTCTTTTTCAAACTCATCATTCCATATTAGTTCTATCTACTCAAAATATTAATGTATCTTTAACCCTCAAACACAAACATTTCTCATCCATCCTTCATAGTTTTAACGCCCATACATCATTAAATAATTCTAATTTCTGCTACACAATTGTCTATTAATGACCTCATTTTTTTCTAACACTCTAAGTCATGCCATACATTCAATTTAATTCCCAAGTTACTGGCTTGTTCTACTTCAAGTTTTTACCCATGAACTTTTGTCCTATTCTTCATAAGAAAACATGACCTCTAAAGTTTGTTGTAATTTTTGAAGCTTTGTAGAACTAATTAAGTTTTGGCAAATCTTGTAATTGCAAGCCAGATAATTTCTTTATCTGTGAAATTCCTCATTAAGTACAACACCCATTAATAGTTACAAATAAACTGATCCAATAATTTTGATTTGAGCAAAAAATATTTATGCTGTACAATTGCCTGAATTTCTTAAACATCAAATCAAGATAATTTGCAGCACATATAATCTATTAAAGATGTTTCCTTTTCTCCACTAAAATCCACCCTACATCCATATATGCACTTGCATTAAACGTTTTTCCACTAAAACAACTATGCTCGCTCATAGTTTAGTAATTTCATCAATAATTTTGAATCACATGTGCATCTTCAACACAGGTTAATGAATCAACTAATTTTTAAAACACAGTTTTAGAAGAATTGTTAACAAATTGACAACGCTAATTTGTTTGATATTTAAAGCTCATAAATGATAAAAAAGATGTAATTCTATATCATAATTTACAGCAAAGTGAAGCTTATTAATCCCATGAAGGAATCTTTTGCTATGTTGAATAGAATTTCAATTTTATAAAAGCATCTTGCAATGTCTAAAGACACTATTATGATTTCTTTCTCAAAGCCAGAGGAGCGATAGCTTAAGAGTTAATATTCTATTCATTCGAATACACAATAAATCTATCCATTGGTTGTCAAGTTCCTCTATCAGGTGAAATAAAATAACTTGCACAACAAGAACCGCCTTAGTGAAATCCAAAGTGATAACTATTGACAATCGTTTTCTCCATATTTCCATGAGCTATTTCTTCAAAGATGGAATATATTGGTTATTCTGCACATTCCTTTTTAATATCATCCGGCATTTTTTCACATACTCTAACTTTTTTTTTTTAGACCTTTTCACATACTCTAACATTAAGGTGTGTAAGAACTAAGTAAACATTTAAACTTCTAACACCATTCTCTTGCTGCAAAATTGCCATTTTCAATACACAAAGATAATTTTGCACATTCTACTTTCACTTTAACTTAAGCATCATATTTTCAAGCAAGAATTATTTTCAGCACCACTAGCCATTACAACAGCAACAACAACCTTTGTATTGTTAAGGGTCAAATTCCCATATAAATCTAATAAAGAAATGTCATTTTTAATATTTTTCTAACCAAGTCTTTTTAGGCCTATGATGAGAACATCGAAGATCAACGGCTACGATCGTGTCTAGTTATTTTGATGTATTTTATGTATTTGATTTATTATTGTTCTTTTTCCCTTTCTACCCTCACTTGAGGTCTTTGTCTGGTATTTTCCCTAGGGGCAATTGTGTCTTTTTATTTTTCTTCATGTATTTAGCTATTTAAGCCTTCTCCCTCCATTTGGAGAGGGAATGATGATTATTGAAATGAAATTCAGCTTTCTTTGATCTCTTAGTGAGTTCTTGAGAACAAACCCTGGGTGTGTGAAAGTATTACCCGTCAACCTTTGGAGGATTCCAAGGTTTGCGGCTTTACGTTCTCTTTGTCAGTTCGTAATTCCTTGTACTTGTTTTATTTTTCATTTTTCTCCCCCCTCTCCCCATACCGCCGAAAACCCCCACTTTCTCTCCCAAGATCGCAGCCTCCCCCTCCTCCCCTCGGCCACCCCACCTGTCGGCCACATAGGTCGTCCTGGCCTCCCACCACTAGCTCCCCCACCCCATC
>NW_021320128.1:315718-378512 GCF_001605985.2 Dendrobium catenatum | reverse complement strand
CGTTCTACATCATCTTGGTATCAGAGCATGGTAGACATGCATCTCATGTACTAGAAAACATCCTAGGGTCTAACCAAACATTGGTCTTAAATTTCGCATGCATATCATTGTCTAGATAGCTTTAATTCTCTGTTTTTGCTTGCTGTCCATGCATTTTCTGCACGCATTTAGTGGAGCTTAAGTCATTTTCACTAGTGTCTTAGTGCTGCCATCAAGCCTACAACTCTCCTAAGTGCTTAGGGTGCTTACACCATTAGTATAAGCTGCTGTCCAAACTTTTCCTGCACCAATTAGGGGCCTTTAGGTTAGTCTAAGCTAGTGTTTAGGTGCTGTCCACACTCTAGAAACCTTCCTAAACACTTAGACAACTTTATGCCTTGCTGTAGTTTGCTGTCCACTTCATTCCTGCACTCATTTAGTGAGTTGTAAGCTAATTTCTAAAGTGTTTAAGAGCTGCCCATATCCTAAAATCTATCCTAAACACTTAGGCAACTTCCCCAACTGCTGTAGTTTGCTGACAACACAAAATTGCTTGGTAGCATTTAAGTGAGTCTAACCTCAATTTGGGTGTTGCCCAAGCCTTAGCAACCTCCCTAAACACCTAGTGACTTAAACCTTTCTTGTAGCTTGCTGTCCAGTATTTTCCTGCACCATATAGCAAGTCGAAATGGTATTTTCTCTTTATAAAGTGTGGTCTCTTGCACCCAATCTTCATTAGGTTTCACTTAGCGCTTCCCCATGGACCCGATAGGGTTTCAAAAGAATTTAGATGACCTAGTTAATCTTGTGAGCTCTTTAACTAAAACCCCGAAGGAGGAACATGTTCAATCTCCCCACTCTAGGTATGTGCCCCACTCGATCAATCCTGTTAGTCGGAAGATACCCCAACCTTCTTATCAACCTAGACCGGAGCCTAAGCCTCAACGACCTCACTTAGAATCGCATTACAATCTGCCCACCTTTGATGGTTCCTCAGACCCTTACTACTTTAGGGAATGGGTTAGACAACTAGAGGACTATTTTGAATCATGTCATATCCCTGAGTCCCACCAGGTTAGCATCGCTATGTCTCACCTAAATAGTCGGGCTCTTCAATTTTGGATGAGATTGGAAGATCATAAAGAGTCTCGTGGTAAGCACCCTGCGTGGAAAGACATGACGCGAGAACTTAATTTAAAATACCGGCCCTCTACCAGTGACAGTCATCTAGAGCATCACCCTACCTCTTTTGTCGGGACAACCCGTGGACATTACTGTGGTTGAGACCGCCCACCCATTAGTAACATCAGGGTTGCTGCCTCACCCTGTAGGTCTTCACCTAACCATGATGGCCGACCCTCTATTGGGTCTTCTGTTAGATCGGTCCCACATGACTCCCCACTTGGACCAACTTCTAGCCATCCCAGTCAACCTTTATTCCCTCCAGTCCTTGACCCTGCAAGTGTAATTTTAATAGAGAAATGCGTTAAAAAGAAAAGTTCCCCTGAACTTGAGGCTGAGTGCATCCATTTCGTGGATGCTAATGACATCACTGATAACAAAGAATTCTTTTAGGATGAAATTGAAGTGGTTGAATTATACTCCCTGCCTGACTTAAACCCTGATTTCGGAGGTCTAGAACCTTTTAACCTTAATACCTTAGCCCATCTGGAGTCTAATCTCATTAATGATATCCCTTTGGATAAGGTCTGCCTGGACGATATTAATTTGATCCCGAAAGAAATTGATCTGACCTTGAACACACTGAAATTAAAATTGGAAGATTTTGATTTAATTACTGAGATGACTCCGAATAATTCTGATTTAATTTTGAATAATTATGATGGCAATGTGGATAATTTTAAATTGGAAGTGACGCAATTGAAGTTACTACCTGAATTAAACCCTGATTTAAGTGACCCCGAATCCATTGATCTTAGGGTTATTACCAAACCTGATCCTTTTGAGGATAGTAATATGAGTTTGGAATATAGTAATTTGAATCTGAAAGATTCTGAGCCTAAGTTGAACAATATACATCCTCTTATCTTATTAGAGTCTATTTTAGGAGTTGCTCCTTTAGATTCACATTTGACAGAGTGTACCTCTCTTGATTGGACTTATCTCACCGACCTTAGTGTTAGAGAGAGTCTTAACCCATACTTTCATGTCACATTTCTAACTGTTGTGCACAATTCTGTTTTGGATACCGTACCCCATTTCTTGAGTCCCATACCTACTAGTCACTCTTTGGGCTATCCTACTATGGTAGTGAGTCATGACCCATCGTCTTATCATATTCCTTATTCCTACATTATTCCCTCGATATCCTTGTACTTCCCTGTTAAGGGCCATCTCTCTCCTAGTTGGATGACTTTGTTAGATTCCCTATCGTCGTTAGGAGACTGTCTGTGACCCTAGCTGAGACTCCCTATGGAGATGCCCTTTTAGCTAAGGATGTCTTCATTGCTCCTCCTACACCAGTTCCCTTAAGCACAAAAATTTTATGTCCTCTCATTTTGTGACGGATCCATCTTTGTTCCTATCTATGTGCGCTTGTGAGTTAGTGTGCTTATGTGTGTTTTGTAGTTTGTTGTCTTCTGAAATTTTCCTCTGTTTTAAATGTGTGTGGATCCACAATTCATTCATCCTGCATATCAAATCTCTTGCATCACATTTTTCCTATATCATTTATCTTGTTGAGTTTTGAATTTTGGACACATGATTTCGCATAAAACATACCGCATTTACATCGCATATGCATGAACTACTTAAGGAAATTGCACGCCTAATTGAACCGAATGATAATAATTATAGGCATCATGCTGAATTTAAGCAACAATGTAAAACTTTTGAGGTTGGTAATTCAGTGATGGTGCGGACTTGTCCGAGAATTACATGCTAGAAGTGCGGGATCATGTAAAATAGTTGAAGAAATCAATGACAACGCTTACATGATGGATCTGCTTGCAGAGTGACGAATTCTTGGGCCGAGCTGGATTTGAACCGGCGTAGACATCTAGCCAACGAATTTACAGTCCGTCCCCATTAACCACTCGGGCACCGGACCCCTTTTTTTCTTGAAGAACAAAACGCTTCGCGTTTCTTTCTCTTTCAGTTTCTTAGTGACAATAGGCGACGACATTCTGCTTTTCCAAGTGAAATCCCCTAGTATATGAAAGAATGAAAAAGTGCTTTTGTTGCAATATTCATTCCTTTTCTAACATAGAAGATGTAGTATCCTATGAAGGTCTAGAGTTTAAACCCCACATACACTTCAAATTAAGCCTTGTGTGACCCCAGTTTGCGAGAACCTCAAGCCTACCTCCACTCCCAAAATACCCCCAAAATACCTATAGCGGAGATGTAATTATTCTCACAAAAGAGAGTGGACGAAGAAGATCTGATAAGGTGGAGAGGAAAACCAGAGTCAGGGGATACATGGTCAGAGCGCGAGAAGCTATGGCAGATCGACCCAGATGCCCAAGAACTCTTGAGACACCCACTCGACGGAGTCGTGTTTTCTCCTACCCGGGGAGAATGATGAGGACATCGAAGATCAACGGCTACGATCATGTCTAGTTATTTTGATATACTTGATGTATTTGATTTATTATTGTTCTTTTTCCCTTTCTACCCTCACTTGAGGTCTTTGTCTTATGTTTGTCTTAGGGGCAATTGTGTCTTTTTACTTTCTTTCATGTAATTGGCTATTTAAGCCTTCTCCCTCCTTTTGGAGAGGGGATGATGATTATTGAAATGAAATTCAGCTTTCTTTGATCTCTTAGAGAGTTCTTGAGAAGAAACCCTAGGTTTGTGAAAGTATTACCCGTCAACCTTTGGAGGATTCTAAGGTTCGCGGCTTTACGTTCTCTTTGTGAGTTCGTAATTCCTTGTACTTGTTTTATTCTTCATTTTTCTCCCCCCCCCTCCCCTTACCGCCGAAAAACCCCCACTTCCTCTCCCAAGATCGGCAACCTCCCTCTCCTCCCCTCGGCCACCCCACCTGTCGGACACATAGGCCGTCCCCGCCTCCCACCACCAGCTCCCCCACCCCATCCGCCCACTCCACCAACCAAGCCGCCGGCCCTTTACCTATGGCTACCCAAATTTGAAATTTCAAACCTCTCATAATTACTTTCCTAAACCATCTCCTACTATTTAGGAAATAAATTATATTTGGATTCAATCTATTTGAATTTCAAATCCCTCCCGCCCCATTAAAGCTTAATCCCTATTTGGAAATTCCCTTACTTTAAATTAAATCTGAAATAAAATTTCAGATTTGATTACAATAGAATTAATTCCATTGGGGACCACATTCGTTGAACATAGACAAGTCTCCCTCCTCCCTCTATGGCTGGCCCCCCTTCCCCTTGTCTTTCTCTCTCCAATTACACTTAAAGCCCATTTAATACCTCCCATAACTCTCTCCAAAACGGCCACCCCTAGCCTTAATTGTGGATAAATTTGAAATTCAAAATTAATCCCTCTCTTTCTCCTTAGGAAATCCGAATTAACTTCAGATTTTACTAATCCCTCACCCACTTAATTCCCTTCCCAAATTAAAACCATTGATTAGGCAAGCAATAACTCCCCTCTTTCTACCCGCCTACCTCTCCCCTAGCTCCAAGAATTAATTCCCCAAATATGAGACAGCCTTGGGGGAAGTTCTGGATCCCATGCACCTTTAGTTCCCCTTCCAACGGATCAACAAAAGCTTGGTTTTCCTGATAAGAGCTGCTGTTCAGAATTCTGAAAACTGAGAACGTGTTGTCCAAGAGTTCTCCACAAGTCCAGATTGCTGTCCAGGTTCTCTCAAAGGTGCAATTTTCTGTCCAGGAAAATCTGCACAAGTTTCCTGCTGTCCAGCCAAGTGGAAGGCCTTCAAACGCTGTCCTAACGTTCCACATTGCTGATCGTATCTTCGGGGAGGTTCTCAGGTGTCACGTACTTCCTTCCAAGCCCTCCTACAGCCACCGGAACATCATATCTTCTGGTCTTTGGGTAAACTCTTCCCCCGACTCTTTTATCTTCGAAGTTACGTCTCAATTGTGGTCTTAGTAGATTCATGACGATCATGTTAATGCTTCCCAGCTAAAGCCTAGTATTTAGAAGAGTTGAGTGAGGGATCTCCTTGTAGTGACTAGTCTTATTGTTAGCATTGGGATGTATGGTTGAAAACCAATCATGTATGCAACGTCACATTAATTGACTAGTTTGCAATCTTAACTTTCACGCATGTAATTTAGCCTAAACTTATTTTAATGCTCTTAGTATTTTCTTTTGTCGTTAGAAAATTCATTGTAAAGATATGATTATTATGACTTCTAACACTTAAGCGTGCAAACTCTTCAAGTAATTCATCTTTGCATGATTACTTTACATCAGTCTATCTCTACCTTTCTTAATATAAGTCAAATCTAAAACATCTACTTTCCTAATCAGGTCATCGAAAGGCCATCATTTTATGTGACCAAACCATCTAAGGCGACTATCTCAAATCTTATCTTCCACTAGAGCTACTACAACCTTTTCATGTAAATGCTCATTTCGTATCCTATCTTTAAGAGTAAAGCCACTCATCCACCTGAGCATTCTCATCTCTGCAACACTTAATAAATATTATGCTTCTGTTTTAATGTCCAACATTCTGTACCATAAAGCATTACATGTCTCACTACCATCTTATAGAATTTTCCCTTTAGTTTGAGAGGTACTTTTCTATTACATAACAAGCCCGATGCATTCCTCCACTTCAACCATCCAATAATTCTACTAATAATATCCCCATCTATTTCACGATCACTCTGAACAATATAACCAAGATATCTAAAGCGTGTGCCCTTATTAATGACTTGATCGGCCAAAGTCACAATCCCCCCACTAGTCTCACACTAGCCATTATAATAAAATAATAATACATTCGAAAAAAGAAAACTTAATCACAAAAAGATGAAAAAATGATTAAACTAAAAAAAAAACATGTTGAACCTAGATTTGTCCGGTTGATAATACTAAACTTTACTAACATATTTGTCTGATAAGCTTAGGAACCTGTTAGTGATTATGCAAAATAGAAAAGAGTAGAGAATAGAGAATAAAAAAGAAATAAGCTAGCAAAATCTTTACTATATTAATCAAGAATACATGAATAAGCTCAAAGCCCAAAAAAATTCTGAAGGTCTTTAAAAAAGTCAAAGTCCAAAAAGACCCCTAACTGTTCTTCATCACCCCATATTTATAAGGTTTTGAGCATAACAAAAAAAAAATCAGCACAGAAAAAATCTGAACTACACATAGATATCCATACAACACTGTATATTAATCTAGGACACATGGCACCTCTTGAATTGCCCCAGAAAGGTGAAGTCATCAATCTGATGAGCTGTCTTCCATAGGGTGCTCAAGAGGGGGTGAGTAGGTATAGGAAAAATCCTAAGAGGTGGACACATAGCGAAGAGTCGTCTTGTGATATTGGTGAGTGACATAAGAGGCTCATTGTCACCCTATTGATGAAGGTGAGTTAAGGTATAGATGGAGATGGTGAACTCATGAGCCCAGTATGAGTTGCGTTAGATGAGTGAGGGGTCACTATGTTAAATGCTTTTCAATGAATGAGTAACCATAACTCTGAACAATAGACCCAAGATATTTAAAGCGTGTGCTCTTATTAATGACTTCATCGCCCAAAGTCACAATCCCCCACTAGTCTCACACTAGCCATTATAATAAAATACTAATAATACATTAGAAAAAAGAAAAATTAATCACAAAAAGATGAAAAAATGATTAAACTAAAACAAAAAACATGTTGAATCTAGATTTGTCTGGTTGATAATACCAACTTTACTAGCAAATTTGTCTAATAAGCTTGAGAACCTGTTAGTGAGTATGCAAAATAGAAAAGAGTATAGAATTGAGATAAAAAAGAAATAAGCTAGCAAAATATTTACTATATCAATCAAGAATACATGAATAAGCTCAAAGCAAAAAACAGTCTCAAGGTCTCCAAAAAAGTCAAAGTCCAAAAAGACCCCTAACTGTTCTTCATCATCTCTTATTTATAAGGTTTTGAGGGCAACAAAAAAAACTGCACAGAAAAAAATATGAACTACACATAGATATCCATACAATACTGCATATTAATCTAGGACACACGGCGCCTCTTCATTTGCCCCAAAAAGGTGAAGTCATCAATCAGATGAGATGTCTTCCATAGGGAGCTCAAGAGGGGGTTACTAGGTATAGGGAAAATCCTGAGAGGTGGACACGTAGCAGAAGAGTCATCCTCTGATATTGGTGATTGACAAAAGAGGCTCATTTTCGCCCAATTGATGAAGGTGAGTTAAGGTGTAGATGGAGATGGTGAGCTAATGAGCCCAGCATGAGTTGCGACTAAATGAGTGAGGGGTTCACTATGTTAAATGCTTTTCAATGAATGAATTTGGCGGGCTCGACAAGCTTAAAGGGTAAGAACTTAACTGAGATGAGTGATGATCCGCTTTTTTGGTGAGTAACCTTCAAGTTTCCCGATGTAGGGTGAGCTCCTAAGTGGATACACGTAAGTGATGCCCTCACCTTAGGCGAGTTCCTCTGGTAGACATGGAGAGTCCTTGAAAGAATATGCTCCTTAGGAGTATTCTTGTCAGGGCCTAATTGCTAACGTTGAAGAAACCTGAGAAGGCAGTTAGAGATGTATATTTAGTTCCCCAATTTACTCGGCCATTTGTTATGCAAGTTCTTCCTCTAGTAGTTATGGGGCGTCCTTAAAAGCATTTGCTCCTTGGAAGTATTCTTGTCACCACCCGGTTGCTACCTGTTAAGACACCTGAGAAAGCAATTAGGGGTGTACACTTAATTCCCTGATTTACTCTACCCTTTGATGGGTGCGCTGCGAGAAGAGAAAGTGAATGATATTAACAATGACTACCTAACAAGAACATAAGATATAAATGTAAATTTATTGCCCTGCTTTTACTATAGTCTCAGAAACCATGCTGATTGCGTGATGAAGACGTCATCATGGCATCATTTATATATGGTGCTCTTTTATAAATTGCGGTTTTTGCACCTCGAAAGGCTGATTTCTTTGTTCATTATTGTAAGAATTAATAAGTGCTTTGTGAAATGGATCTCCTTGCAAAGATTTGTGCTCAAAAAATGGCATCCAAGAAGATGGCCTTCCATATAGGCCCATCAACTGACTAGGTCCATGGAGATCATCGCCTCCCCTTGAGAAAAGAAAGCAAGAGTTGAGAGCAAGGAGGTGACTACTACTATTAATGAGCTGCTTATCACCACTAATGATGATCCACTTGTTGTTGACACCCTAGCAGCTCTAGTAGGAGTGATCGTTGTTGTGTATGAGGACGAAAAGCCTCTGAACCTCAAGATATCAAGGTGAGTTCTTTGCCACGAGCCTACGACGATGGAAATTGGGGAGCATACCCCACCATAAGCAAGTTTGCAAGGCCCTCTTCTTGTGACAAGTAAGAGCGAAAAATATAAGTCCAGTTATTCAAGAATTGTTTTAATAAGAAGGAAGGCACTCGTTGTGAAAGAGCCAATAATCTATATCCTTGAGCGAGTTGTTGCCGCATCTATCAAGTGGTCAATAGATGAAAGCTTTCGAGTAGTGGGAAACCTTCAAGCATTGTAGGGGGAATGCACCACAAGATCAGCTACTATATGTTCCATGTTCTAGATTTAAATATTGTTGGACTTTTAATTGTTGATAGAAGGGATGATTGTTGTCGAGCAGACTGCCTAAGCATCTCATGGTGCCAAGCTTCCACCACCACTCCTAGCTATACTCATCATTATCGACGATGTACGAAAGGTCCGCATAGGTCAGTGCGTCGTTGGGGAGCTTGGTATGGAGCAAGACGATGTTAAAGGGCCAATCGTAGATCAACGAGTCATTGAGGAGGTGAAGAAGCAAATTCTGGGCTTGTTGGAGGTGCGATTTGAAGCATCGATGGGTGATCAAATGGGGGGCGAGATTGTAGATACACCGGCAAACTAGCTCTCCTATTCTCAATCTTCTCACTTCCCTCCCCCAAAGCTACTCACGTTGGCAGCAGTTGTTGCAAAGCTATGACTTTGGAGAAAATGATGAATCTCAAAGGCATCAGCTAGTATGTTGCTCTAAGGGAGGAGGTGGTTTTTGCGAGATCGTCGAGCTGCAAAACGAGGTAGGCAAGTTGAAAGAAGTGTCGCCTTCACTTGGGCGCAGTAAAGGATGTCATAGGGCCCATTACAGCCGAATGGAGCTCTGTTGTAAAGCAGGCGAAGTTGGAGAGCATCCAAACTGCCAACAAGTACCTGCTCAAGTGCTTAAACAAGTAGGAATTCTGACGCCAGCAATAACGCGTGATCCCATACTAGGGATACTTCATGGCAACCGGGGACCGGCTTTATATATATATATTATATATATATATGTGTGTGTGTGTGTGTGTGTGTGTGTGTGTGTGTGTGCGTGCTGCTCCAGGATGGCAAATTTGATGTAATGTGTAAATGTGTTATGCAACAAAAATTTTTCTTTTTAAGACGAGCATTTCTAGATTTATAAATTTATCTTAATGCAACATCAAATGAGTGATTCGCGTGACTGATGCGGTGGGTTTCAATAGTTGTGCGGTGAGAAAAATTTCGGCGAGTGGGTAAGGTGTTTGTGGATTGAGTGCCGACAAAAGGCCGTGGAACAAGTGTTGATATGAGAAAAAAAGACAACTCGTCCAAGAAAGTCAACTCACCTTATGATGGCACTGGAGGTGATGAAGTGCGTGCAACTTCTAGAAATTTGTAGAGAGAGGAGATACATGTGAGTACAGAGATGATCCTTGCCATGATGAGAGAAAGAGAGAGAATATTTGCAATTAAATTTGATTAGATTGCTGCCTCTGTATCCATATATTGTACTTCACCTATTAATATGGGTGGTAGGGTCCTTTGGCGAGACATTTCCTCGAAATCAAACTCATCCCGCTCGTTTGCTCCATCGACTTACGTTCATTGCAATGGCTATCCTTCAAAAGTGCGCCATTGAGTTCGCTAGGGAGCGTGCTTCATTGGGCTCTCAGTTGCTAGCAAACCATGTCGAGATTGTGTATAAGGTGTACTTCTCGCATGAGAATTTTTCTATTTGGTCGATGAAAAGCCCCGAAAGGATCAACACCTCTAGGGGTGTCAAAATCTGACCCGACCTGAAAAATTTCGGGTTCGGGTCAACCCGTTTGACATACGGGTCGGGTTCGAGTTCAAAATTTCGACCCGTTTTTTTATTGGATCGGGTTCAGACCCGGCAACCCAAAAGCAACCAGTATTTGACCCGTTTATGTAAAATGGAGTAAAAAAATTACTATATTAAAAGGCATTTTTAAATGCTTCAACAAGAATAAAAGGATTTTTCAAATGCTTCAACAACTGTCACATTTCCCAAGCTCAATAATCACTTGTAGAGCATTTCCACTATTGGTTGGATAAATCAGTCACACACACTGACACACAAATGAGCATAACGACAAACAACATAGTGACTTTTCATTTTTCAAAGAGCAATAATGTCACCTGCTCGGCAAGCTATTTCTAAGTCATGAAATTTAAAAAAAAAAAAGTAAGGAATGTGGCCACACCTTGGGCCCTCAGCAGCTCAGCCATTTCCTCCGCCATCCTATGCTCAAAGCCTCAAACAGACATCGCCATATTTTCCCTGGAGCTCTTCCACGGCGTTGCCGGCGAGCTCCCAGTTCTCGGCATCTTCATTTCATCTATTTTGCTCATTTTACAAATGGATCCGGTCACTCGGGTTGGAAATCCTGGCATGTTTGTAAAATCGGGTTGGGTTCGGGTTGACCCGTTTATACATGGGTCAACTCGGGTTTGATCTGAACATAACCCATCAACCCGTTTTGACACCCCTAAACACCTCCGTCAACAACGATGTAATGATGTTGACTGACCATTTCATCTTAGGGATACAATTCATTGTGTTGAGCTTGAAGAGGTATTGAACTATTTCAGAGTCATTCCCACCCAACTAATATTGAATTCTATAGAGATTGTGATTACCTTCGTGTCATACCTTTGCAAGCACGATCTCCACTGGTCGCTCAGCTTGTTTAGGATTGTCTTGACCAATGTTTAAAATTGAGTATTCGGGTATTGAGGCGTTTTCATTCATGAGGCGAGGCGTAAGCCTCAAGGCGTTTTGAGGCGTAAGCCTCAAAATCAAAAGATTGCGTAAACATAAAATGATAAATTTTTTATATACTAATGAGTGAATAATATAAAACATAAAAAAACATAAGATATTAAATGAAATCAAAATATCCCAATAATAAGATAACATGAAATATAGTTCAACTCAAAATTCTATCTTTCCCAAATCCCAATATTCTTTTCATTAACATATAATTCCAATTTCCAAAAATAATTAGCAATGATATATCATATAAGAACTCATAAGTCATCAGCACTGTCATCACTAAGGGATTCTTCATTTGAATCATCATTATGATGAACTGCTCTTTCCCCTTCATCCTCTCTTATAGAGTCCAATGTCGGGCATTTACTTCAAGATATACGTAAGTTTTAATATATATAGCGTGAGGCGTAAGCCTCATTCCAATGAGGCGAGGCGGACCTCAAGGCGGGCCTCAACCAAGTTGAGGCGCAAGCCTCATAAAAAAAACTCGAGGCGTAAGCATCGAGGCGTTTTTTACTGGAATTGCACAAAGGAGGGCCTCAAGGCGAGCCTCATATTGCGCAATTTTAAACCATGGTCTTGACTAAAAAGGCATTCCAAAATGGTTGTGTGCAATTCTCACCCACTACAATGAAGATAGTCTGGCGAATAAAGTGCATGATTGGAGAGCCAAGTTCATGATCGTCTAGAGTGTGGTAGGCTAAACTATGCTTACTCACCCGATCAGGTTCACGAAAAAGAAGGCGATCCCCGCCTTGATTAAGAGGAGCGAGTTATGGTCTCCCTCAAGGGAAAGTCGCTCATCATCCTCCATCGCATCACATATCAGAATTTATTTAAGAATTTTTATGGTAATGTCGCCAAATGTAATACTATTTCGTTTTAAGCAAAGATTTTCAGTCTCAGACTCGCTTAAGATTGATCTTGGTCCCCTAGAAGGACTAGAAGGGTGCAAGTTCCCTAGGAATTTGGAGACCTTGACAATAGTATCTAAATCCCTTGTTTAAGTCCAAAGAGAGGAAAAGGGTTGCACCCGCTGCAATCGCAGGAGGGAAGGCACTTCCCCCCAATAAGATGAGGAAGCTTACCAAGTGTGGAGCAAGCTCCAAGGAGCTTGTGGCCAAGGCTCCAAAAGCTTGTGAGGAGTGGCGACCACCTCCAACAAAGGGGATTACAATTGATAGGGCTTGCATGAATGGCGAGAATCGAGAAGAAGAGAAAATTGTTGATGTGGTCAACAATGGTAAGAAGTCTATTAAACCATCCTCTTCTTCCTCAGAGTCGACGAGCTATGTGCCAAGTGAAGGCGAGTCGATTTTGTCAAGGAATTGTGAGGCGAAAGAGGGTGATGAAAAGGAGGAAGATGAGGAGGAATGATTGCCCTAGTCGTGCTAAAACCGGGACAAATGGACTCATTCCTCAAAAAGCACAACTAAGAAGACAAGCTAGCTTTTCAGCCATGAATGTGCTGGGGCAAGCCAAACAAAATGTTTACTTTTTAGCATGTCGTCAAATACGCCAAGCGAGCCGAACAAAACCCCTAGTGATAATACACAAATAGCTCCTAGAGCACTTGGAGGATGAGAGAACTGAGAAGTTGGAGTTAGCGAAGAGAGTAAGCATATTGGAGGATGAACTCTCTAAGGTCAAAGAGCAGCACAAGATTGAGTTAGATTTGGCTAACTTCAATGCACGCTCAGCACTATGGGCCAAAGAAAAAGCTTTTTAAGTACAAAAGCCAAGCATACTATGAGGATGAACAAAGTAAACAAGTTCAAGGACGGAGGCCCGCTCGACAATGTTCTAGGGTTGTGTTATCACCAAGGAATCAAATACTACTTAAGCAAGCTCGTAGCCAAAAGAAATATCTCCTCGCTACAAAGACTCTTCGTGCTTCTATGACAAGTTTAGCAATGAAGATAAGAGTGATGGTGCGAGTGAGACTGGCAAATGAGTCTCCATTGCCTATCCAATATTTCTTTTGAGATTTTAGAGACAAGTGGCCAAATGCAAACATGGATAGATTAAATTATAATTTTTCCTTTCTTACGTGCTTGCTTGTTTTATTTTTATATTTTGTTTATACTTATCTCGAGCTCGTATTATAATGTACTTGTTTGAGCATTTATGAACTCACATGTTGAGCTATGAGCTAATGTTTATAAGTATTTGCCTTTAGCAAATCTAGTATTGAGGGAAACTTTAGTGTTGCAAGGTTAATTGTGTAATAAATAAGGGAACTAGAAACACAAGGGTAAATAAGATTTTTTTTAAGTCTCTCTCCTCGGGGAGACTAGCGAGCTTATGCAAACCTAGGTTTGGTGCCATGGCGACTTGGTGAGCTTAGTGTTATAGGCGAGCATGGCTAAATGCAATCCCCCTTAATGAACTTGAGTTGTGTCTGTTCTACAAGAAATACAAAATAATAATAGCCTATATGTTTGGCAATCTTCGTGTACCATGGTTTACCGAGTTATGCTATAAGGCCTGGCACGAGTTCTGATGTAGACAAGATAAATTACCTACAAATACAAAATTTGCAAGTCTTCCAAAATTGACCTATTTCAAACCAAATATACTGAAAAAAATGACTAATAGGACGACTTAATGAAAAAGCTATAAATTATAGATGATATGATAACAAAGACATGTTAAAAGACACTTAAACACCTAATACATTGATAATAAGATAAGTTGAGAAGAATGATATAATGGAGTGGTAACCATGGAGAAGAGGGGTTAGAAGACCGAGACGAGGTTATAGAAGAAGGAGAAGAAGAGGCATAGCTCGCAAGCTATCCAGAAAACCCTCAGTTTTTACATTTTCCAAATATTGTTCACACATCACATATCTTAAAACACCCAAAACAATCTTTCATATAGGAGGAAAGAAGAAGCCCAAAAGCCAACAAAACAACCCTCACAAATTAAAGAAAAGAAGCCCAAGAGTCACCCAATCAGCCCCTATTAAATTGGAGAAGAGGAGTCCCAAAAGTCACCATAAATTAGGAATTCCAAAAGCCTAATCAGCCGCCCACTCAAGCCAACCAGAAAAGAGAAGAAAAAGGCAGCATTTAGATTACATTGGAAGCCCAAGCATCCAGCTTTAAATACATACATGAATTGAACAGCCACAACAAAGGGAGCAGGAACCAAACAGCCACCAAGCAACCAGCAAATCAGCCGGCTCTTCCCATTTTTGCTTTCATCAAGTTCTTTCTAAGGTGGCTGGCTAGTGAGATCATGGAGAGAAGGCTTATCCTATTTGATGATTTGGTTGCATCATTAGCTTATTGCTTATAGTTGATGCTTTACTTTGGATACATGAGTTGGCCACAACTCAATGTGGAGTGAACTCATCACTTATATACAAAGTCGCGAGTGCAGCTTTGTGCAGGTTGTCAGTCACTATGGGCCTAAAAATAAGGTTGCAACCTTCTTGTTGACAATACCAACGATCATACAAGCTTCTCCATGATAGGGTATCATAAAGTGTTTTGCTCACATAATAAGCAGGTCATTGTTTTCTTCCTAACGAGCACGGAACTATTTTTTCCTCGCTGACTCCCAAATACAACAATGTCTCGCCAAGTCATGGGCTCTGGCGAACGGGTGGCAAGGTAAGGCGCTTCAATTGCTAGAACACAGTTTCACAGTCCCCGCACCAAGAGAACTTCTTAAAATTCCTGAGGACTTTAAAGAATGGCGAGCACCACTTGCTGAGCTAGAAGATGAAATGATTAAGCATGATGATTCATTGAGTGAGTCGTTCTGCCTCCTTAGCCATCTTGGGTGACTTCATTTCAAGGATGGCCCTTTCCTTATCAAGGTTAACTTTGATGCCTTCTAGAGTGAGAAGAAAGCCTAGGAATTTATCGGAACCTGCACCAAAAATATACTTTAGCATATTCAATCACATGTTAAATTGTTTCAAAGTGGCAAACGTCTTGCTTTTCACCGAGAAGTCATCCACATAAACCTCTATGTTCCTCCCTTGCTGGTCTTTGAAGACCTTGTCCATCATTCGTTGGAAGACCACCCCTGGATTTTTTAGTCCAAAGGGCATAACTTTATAGCAGTACAATCCCTCAGTTGTAATGAAGGTCGTCTTCTCACAATCATCTGGATGCATTTTAATTTGGTGGTAGTCGAAGGAGGACTCTAGAAAAATCATCATTGAATAGCCCACTGTCGAGTCGACCAAAATGTAAATTTTGGGCAATAAGTAACCATCTTTAGGGGACGTCAAATTCCGACTTGTGAAATCCACACACATCGTCTACTTATTGCTTTCTTTACCATTACAATATTGGAGATCCAGTTTGGGTATTAAACCTCTCTAATAAAGTTGGCAGCTCTAAGCTTCTCCACTTCTTCCTTGATGGGCTCTAAGAGTAAGGCAATTATTTTCCTAATCTTCTACTTCATGGGGCAAGCATCTTTCCTTACATTAAGTCGATGGCAAGAAACATCTTCACAGATGCCTAGCATCTCTACACTCATCCATACAAATATATCGAGGTTGCCCCGGAGTTCTTGAATGAGCCCGATACTCCTTGTTAAAAGAAATGATGATTCTAAGGGTTCTACCCTACTCACCTTCCATGAAAGGCTTTTCTTTGATTGTTTCAATGGTCTCTGAGCCTACACCTCGCTCCACATCCAATTAGAGGACTTCTTTCATGGTTGTTGTCACATTATTGATCACTCTTAATTAAAAAGTGCGTGACTAGGTGAAGTCACCTCTCTCACCGTAATCTCCTTCCCTTTTGCCGAAAACTTGATTGTGTGGTATGCAGATACCATCGCCCTAAAGGTATTTAGGAGACGCCTGCAAAACTATGATATAGTTGACCATCACAGTGTATTGGTGATCACCCTCATCCGACATAAATGGTAAGAAGAGTACTCCTTCGATGTCGTGCCACTTAACATAGAAATTATGAATAGGTCCTATGATAGGGGTGAGTTGGGTGGCAAGCATATTCCTTTTATCAAAAATAAATTTTAAAATAATATTTATTAAACTCCCCGTATTTATAAGAATGTTGTTAATCTGATAGTTGACGACTGGTGTAGAGACGACCATTGCATCATTATGGGGGTTCCCACCAGCTGGTTTATCCTCTTCATATAGGTGATATGCCCATTGCAGCAGCTCAGGAGCTGGATGCTAAGCTGACTTCTGTTATTCGCGACCTCATAAGACTTGTAGGTGAGTCTGCATGTTCTCCTCCCATGGTGGTGGGCACTAAACCAACTATGTGTATCGATCAAGAAGGTATCGAATCATTTGCACTACCCTTGGTAGGGTCTTTTCTTGGTTATCGTCTTAAATTGATGAGCATAAATTCCATCAATTTTCTATCTTTGATCAATTATTACACTAGGTCTTAATGATGACAGCACTCCATATCAAGGCAATTACATTTGTGGAAAGCGTAATAATTAGAGGTATTGCGGATGTTTGCGATGGTTTTCATCAGCAAAGGATGCCTGAAGAACTTCTTGTTCTGAATGGTCTCTATGAGCTCAATCATTCACAGTCTCAATGGAGTGTAAGTGAGTTGAATGGGTGACCTCTTCAAGATAAGGCTGAGTGGCATAAGTTCCTCAAGCCTCAATGTTGGCTGCCATCTTATCCTCAAGGGCCCTTTTCGCACGAGCTCATTTTGCTACTTAGGACACCGATGGTCGTGCGATAGATTTTGTTTTTTATCCCTCCTATTCCAAGAATGAGTTCTTTCGCTTTCTCTTCCTCGATGGGGTTCTCGCATAGGGGAAATTTCATGATGATGGGTAATTGCTTAATATTCAACTACAACTATATGGTTGTACTCTTTAGCATTCACATGACAAATGGCCATCTCCAACAATTCGGCAAGAGTCCTCGGCAGTTGAAAGTCGAGTGTGTATCTAAAAGGACACTCCTTTGTTTAAGGCAGCCTAAGCAACTGCAAGCTCCAAATCTTTTGTCGTCCAATATCTCTCTTTGGAACCTCACTATGAAGTTCCTCAATAATTCATTGGGCTCCTGACTCATCTTTAGCAAAGCTTGCAAACACTTTTGGGAGTCTTTAGGTGCTAATGAATTGTGTTACAAATATTCACTTGAATTCAAAAAATGAGATGATCACTACAAAGGGAAAGCGAGTAAACTACTTGAGCATCAACTCTTTGAGTGTCGTGAAGAAGACACAGCAATTAAGAGTATCATCTATGTCTAACAAGGAGGTCATAGACTCGAAAAGTGAGAAACTTTAAATTTTAGAGGAGGCATCACCTTGGCGATTTCCCTTAAAAAGGCATTGGTGAACTTCAGCTCCTCCCTGATAGCTCACCTAGTTGGTGGACTATATTTCTCATGACTTGTCCAGTGCTAGTGTGGTCAGCAACAAGTACATAGACGAGTGCCATTTTTGTGTGTCTCTGGCAAGCTACCGAGTCAAATAATCCCTCGTAAATATCTTCAACATGTGTTCTTCCTATAGGGCCGTCCAAGGCCTCCCTGATGGTCTTCAAAACACATTCTTCCATCTCCTACAAATCTCGACGAGTGATGTATTCCACATTGTCCATGTTCACAGATGGTTCATACTAAGGTTAATTATCAAACAAAGTTTGTCTTTCAATATTTGGCATCAATCCAAGATCATTGCACTTAAGAGGATGTTAAATTCAAATTTATCCGATAAATGATCCTAGACTTTACTAATAGATTTGCATGATAGTACTGAGAACCTGTTAGTGAGAATGGAGAATGGAAAAGAGTAGAGAACAAATAATAGCAGCGAAATAAGCTAGCAAAATCTTCACTATCCCAATTAAGAATACAGAAATAAGCTCAGAGCCCAAAAAGGTCTAAAGGTCTCCGAAAAATTCAAAGTCTATAAATTCATCTAATTATTCCTCATCACCCCTTATTTATAGAGTTTTGAGAGCTATAGGCAATACTAAACAAAAAAAAAATATGGGCTACACATAGACACCTATATTAATGCTACACACTAATCTAGGACACATGGCACCTCCTTATAGGCCCCAAAAAGGTAAGTCAACGATCCGATGAGCTATCTTCCATTGGGTGAGCTTAAGATTAGGCGAGTGATGTAGAGCGAGTCCTGTGAGGACATGGAATTTAGTCGGAGATTCTCCTTGTGATAATAGTGAAAGACATAACAGGCTCGGTGTCTCCCTATTGATGAAACCAAGTTGACGTGTAGGCGAAAACGATGAGTTCCTGAGCCTATCATAAGTTGCAGTTGAATGAGTCAATGATCACTATGGTAGGCACTTTCTTGTGAATAAGTTTGACAGGCTCGGCGGGCTTGAGGGTAAGAGCTTGACTAAGATGAGTGATGATCCACTCGTTTGGTAAGCAACCATCTAGTTACCCAGTGTAGGGTGAGCTCCTAAGTGGATGCGAGCGAGTAACAAACTCTCCTAGGGCGAGTTTATCTGGTAGTCGTGCGAAGTCCTAAAAAGCATATGCTCCTAAAGAGTATCCATGCCACAACCTTGTTGCTAGCTTTGAAGGCATAGGAGAAGGCAATTAGGGTTGTGCAAAACCTAAACCTTAAAAAAATGAATAAAATCAATTTAAATAAAAAGAAAAAAAAAGTTAAAATAATAAAAAAATTTAAAAATGAAGAGAGAACTTAAAAATAAATTTTAAAATGAAGATAAATTAAAAAATGAAATTATGAATACTTAAAGGATAAAATAAGAAAAAAAAAATCAATCCAAAAGTTAGACATTTAAAGAAAGCGAGAAAAAAAATCACATAGCCACTAGTGGCCAATCACTCCCTCAAACGTGATGCAGACACATGTTCACTCCCTAATGGCAAATGCATTCTAGCACTATATTTTGTAGGTGCTCGCTCTCCTTTTGAATCGCAACCCCTTAATTTCAAACTAATCTAGATTTTAAAAATAAAAACATAAACTCTCACACAAAACATAAAAGGACTTTTTTTAACAAATATTAATTTGAGGCATTTGCCTCATACACCTGACCAAGCATATACCCTCAAGTAATGTGCTTAAATGAGTTACTCATACCAACAAATCATAATTCTCAATGGTCGTATTGAGAGCACTTAGTGAAATGCACCCTGAGATAGGCACTTCATATGACCTTTTAAACAATGCATAAAATCAAATTGATTCTTTAAAACCTACATGATTTTTGAAAGCATAAGCTCCACTATCATCTCCCACAATTTTATTGTATATCTCATAAGTTTGAGCCTTCTATAATAAGAACAATCTTAATTCCAACATATCTCCTTTATTTTTTTGAGCCAAAATGCTTATTCTCTAATCATGGCATCACTTAAATTTTAGGGTTTTTATTAAAAAAATAACTAATTAAATTGCTCTCAAAACTGTGATGATTTGATAAATTTCAATAAGCACTCCAATGGAACAAATCCATTTATCTTCTTTTAAAAAGATTTACAAAAGCCCCCATAGAGCAAAATCTATGAATTAAACCAACAATTTTAGACATATCACAATGTTATAGATTGCACAAGAAATTATACTCCTATTGATAAATGATACGAAGTATGATCCAGACACCCCACATAATATTGAAGTTTGGTTTATTACTAACATCAAATTGGTTAGTCAAATTGCATGAACAAACCTAAGCCAACGTTAGACACTGTTAGATTCAAGTTAATCTCAAAATTTTGATTGAAATCAAGGAGTATAAAAAGGTTATGGTTTGGGAGAGAAGACCCAAAGAAAGAGCTTCAAGAGACTGACATCAAGGCATCTACAAGAAGTTAGATAAGCCAGCCAAAAGCCTAGTTATATTCATCACTTTCAAAAAGCTTAGTGCATATGCTCCTCTCTCTTGTTTTTTCCTACATGATATCCATCATTATAATCTCTTTTGATTAACAAAATCATGGCAATAAGGATAACCTAACTCTAGGATTTCCTATTAGATGGTACTATTAAATCAATTCCCAAGAATCCAATATCGACTTGCAAGCTCCCACACTTGAAATTGTAGTCAAAGTTATTAATTGGCAACAGCACACACTACAACTGATAACATAAAAATGCACACCTCTTACGCTATTGGCATAAAAAGGCATATTGTGCACTATTTATATAAGTATTATAGCACATATTATTGGTTGGATTTCTTAACTGATACTTGTAATTGTTTTGATTGGAATGCTAGCTTGAGAACTTGCGATGCGTGCAAAAAAATCTACAAAAAAATCTACAACAATCAAGATAAATCTAAAGGGGGAAAAAGGAATCTTCATCTAGACCTGTTGTGCTTGCATATGACATGAAAATGATGTGTGTGGTGAAGAAGATTATGATTTGGGAGAAAATAATTATAAGTCAAAACTATTTTGATGTATAATAATTGTGATAATTCTCAAAATGACAAGTTTAGGTTTGATGAAAATTAGACTTGTATTTGTTTTGTTTGTTTCTCTGTGATGTGGATGCTCTTTCCTCCCTTGAAGCTTTCTTTTGTGTATTTGATATTGGTTAAGTGGATAACCTCAACTGTCAATGTATTGTATATTAAGTGGCATAATGTTTAGTTACTCGCAAAACATTTCTTTAGTACTTTCTCAAGCAACAATCGGTCAAAATTCCACATTTGTTCATTTATGTTTCATTTTAAGGTTTCAGATTTAATCCCTTTAAGATTTTACTACTTAAATTGCTTATTATTGATAATGTTCTTGGCCACTTAAGTATCTCATTATGACAAACTGTTTCATGAAGTAACAATGGTAGGGAGGTTATTGAGCATTTGAATACCTTATAATATTTTCCATGTTTTAAGATTTACGATGCCCATTATATTTTTTTATGTTCCCATTAATCACCATGGGCCATTTATTCAACTGAAATGTAAGCATAAAAAAGAAAATCCCCTGGCACTTCATGTTTTCTTAGTCATGGAAAACACCAATCTATCATGAGAGAATGGTTAAAAAAATCAAATAACGACAATCCAGTAACTATCAGAGCACCCACATAGCTCAACCAAAGTTACATGCATGGCAATTTTTGTTGTCGGGGAAAATCATTTGAATTAAAATTTATCTTCTAAAACAAAGACAACAATAAACACCGCAAACATTCAATTTTCTAAGGAGTTGTTTGGTTGGGTAATTTTAAAATGTATATCATTTAGAAATACGGAATAATCTAAATGCATATATTTTAGAAATACATTAGTTATTTGATAGATAAAAATCACATGCATTGATTTTTAATTTTTTTGTTATAATGCATTTTAAGAGGATGTACCCTGGTGTATGCTTTATTGTTGATAAGATTAGAGGAGTTGAAGAAAAACTTAAATTATGGAGGTCAACCATACAGTTTAAAGGTTTTCATTTAAGTAGAACCAAAATTGAATACAGTGTACTTTTAGTAGTAATAGATCTAATGGCGGAATTGTGACTTTGGGTAATCAAATCATTAAAAAGAGTGCACGTTTTAGATATCTTGGGTCTATTATTCAATGTGACTACGAAATAGATATGGATATAATTAGTAAATTTCAAGTTGGATGTTTGAAGTGGAGGAATGCATCAAGTATGTTGTGTGATAGAAAAGTAACCCTCAAACTTAAAGGAAAATTCTATAATATGGTGGTGAGACCTGCAAGGCTTTATGGCATAGAATATTGACCATTAAAAGAGAAGCATAAAATTAAGATAGGTGTTGCAGAGATGAAAATGCTCAGGTGGATGAGTGGATTTACTCTTAGAGACAGAATACGAATAGAGTGTATACGTGAAAGGTTGGAGTAGCTCTAGTCCTTATATGGCTTGGTCACATAAAACATCGGCCATATGATAACCCAATTAGGACAGTAGATGTATTCAATTTGGCCTATGTTAAGAAAGGTAAGAGGTAGACCTAAAAAGACTTAATTAGAAAGTATTAGAAATGACCTTTTTTATTAAATTTAAAAGAGAATATGACTCTTAACAAGACACAATGGAGAAAAAAGTTGCATATAGTCAACCCCACGTAGTGAGATAAAAGCTTGATGTTGTTATTGTTATTGTTGTATTTCAATACGACAGACAACGGACATCAATTGTTGGAAACAGCATGTAGTACCTATTGATTATGAGTAGCCAGCAGCAATTGGTGACATGTAGCGATGGCTGGTTATGCTAGACGAGCGGTAGCCGATGATGACAGACACGTAATGATCGAGAGTGACGACAGTCAACGACGGTGGTCGGTGGCAAGTGAGCAAGCAACGACTGTGATTGGTGGCAAGTGAGCAAGCAACGATGGAAGCCAGGCAGCGTAGGCTACCATGACAGACAGTGAACTAGTGATGGCTAAGACAAGCGACAACAAGGGCAAAGACCAAATAGGAGTGGGAAAGTTGAGGTTGCAGTGTGAGTTTTTTGTGCATTTAGAATTTTGCCCAATTCTGACAAATTTCAAATTCATCAAAAATAAATATTTTCGTATATTTCAAATGCACTACATAAATATTTTGTATTTGATTTACTTTAAAGAATACACCAATAAAATTTAAAATCATGCATTTCTTTTATTTTATACTCCTAATACTTACAACCAAATAACCCCTTAAAACATTCCAAGAGTAGCAAACAATATTGTGGCAAGAATATAATCAACATTGATGAAGCACACTCGGAGATGAATAGTTCTATCTCATGGCATCAATGAAAATAAAATTGACAAAATCATGCTTTTCAAGATAATGATTTCTTCAATAAATAGAAGTTCAAGCGTGTGAAGACTAAACAAATAAAATATGTAAACTCACAGGAAACACATTACGGTAATGAACTACATTAAAATAAAGAGAGAAACTACGAAATAAAATCTTATTAAATATACTTCGTAAGGTAACTGATCAAACACCTTTGCCAATAGCTGGGTCTGGATTAGACTAATGCAACGTTGATATACAGGTTCAGCAAACTGAGTAAAACCCGGTCCTAGAGCCTTTAAAATAAAAGAGTAAGAATTAAATAAGCCATAAGAATAGGAATTCATCAAAAACTGATTGAGCAGACAGTATTTAAGAGAAAAGCGTATTCAATGAAGTAATGTTTTCATAAAATAACTAGGCCATACCCTAACATGCTAAGCACCCCAAAGCTAAAAATATATCTCAACACCATACCCAAACCTTCGCCACCAACAGTACAAAACCCTCAACCTCTCCCAACACTCACACAAATCACCCCCCTTAATATATTTATTAGCACAAATTTTTAGTTTTTCTTTTAACTATGTCAAATAACAAAAGCAATGCGTTAAAAGACCAGAACTGCCGAATAAACAAAAAGTTCTAAAGAAAAAAGATACCTGTGCAATGGAAGTAAAGCACTCAAGTAATGGAAAGAGATCTTTGTCTGAATTTGATAGTTGTCGCCACTTTGCAATTAATGGTGGCATCAGGATATCAAGATATTTTGGCTGTAAATAAATAAACACAAATTAATAGCCATTTTATGACTGCAAGCCCCTGTGCAAAGATAGTTCTTTTAACTAAAAAAGAAAGGACAGCAATCAGTAAAATGAAAATGGCCGATATACCTGATTTAGCTCTCCTCCAACAGCATCGGCTAGAGTACCAATAGCATCATACACAATTCGCAGATTACGCCTCTTTTTTAGGAGAAAAGTTGGACATGAAAATGTCAGAGGAAAAGATGAACATCAGATAAGACATTCTCACAATCAACATGATGGAAGTAACTAATATTTTTATCTATGAAGCATGGACACATTAGGCTCACGGGGACACAATATGATATGGCATTTGGCAAGTTCTAGTAAAAGTAGAATATGAATTACAGTACAAAATGTTGATATGCACACATGTACACATGCACACGAAACCTACCCACACATCTATACATACATAAATTATGTAAATTACACAATGAAAGATGCATTTATGTTTGACATGCAAACACAACCAAAAACATATCATACATTCATACCCAAAAAAAAAATCTTTTACATCCAAATGTGTCAACAAATTGTCAAAAGAATTTATAATGCAATAAATAGTAAAATCCGTAAACTAAATTACTACTTTGGTAACAGTTAAAGCATACTATTATTGTTTAGAGATTCTACGTAAAACATCCGTATCCAACCCAAGTGCTCAAATACCGTTACTGTTTAACTGAAAACCATCCAGAGCATATGAATATCCTAAAGTACTGTGCCGGGCAATAACATCCCCTTACAGGCATCTATCCTAATATTTCTAAATGGTTTGACAAAAACCTGATATTTCCCAAACGCACATAACAGGTGCTGTAAAATGACCTCCAAACGTGGTGCCAGTTCTTCGGCAGCCTCCTATTAATATAAAACACAAGTTCAGATGGCAGCTTTAAAAAAAAAATTAGAAACACAATAAAGTGACCTCTTCTAGAGTTGCAAAAGCTGAACATGCAGCCTCCTGCACTCGCTTATTAGAATCCAATATTCTACGAAGGAGACCCATGAGAACTTCATCGAATTGTTCATGTCCTTTCTGTTGTTGAACAATGCCCTGCATAAACAAAAGAATGTTAATAATAAAATATTTATAATCCTTCGAGTTCAAAAACTTTAAACTTTTTAATGCAATTGTCAAAGAATTTTTTATCCAGAAAAAAATCTAAAGAAGATGCAATAAATTTAGCCCCAAGTGATCACATTTAAACAAAAGGAAATACATAGAATAGACGGGATACTGAATAACTGTGAGCTTTTAAAATATAAAAGCAGAAAATCCAACAGCCAGTCATGATATAGATGCTAAATGATAAAACAATCAGAAAACAATAATCAAAGGTGCAATGTTTTAAGTGCCAAGTTGTTTCACCATCGTGCTGAACACCATGGTCATAAGACCCAGATTAGCATTTAAAGCTGTACCAAAAAACAAAACACCTTTTTTTTTTTCCTTAAGGCTCCAGGCAGTGGCAGTGTCAATGAAACAAACCAAATCAAAATGAGTATATGAAACCCAAAATGATACAGCGGTAAGACAATAGAGCAATTCTTGAACGAAGCAGCAGAATACAGATGGAATGCAGCAAGGCAAATATTATTATAAATCTAATCGTCATCTTAAAAAAAAATTCAGAAAGCAAATTGCAATGAGTGATAGTTAAGCATGCTAGGGAAGTGAGATGATAATGTTGCTAATCTGAAGCAATTTACTGCAGATTATATCATAACTGATGGATCTCAAATCTAGAAATGCTGATGAGATCACTTCTGGCCAGGATATGCTGAGAACGGAGGAACCAACAGATAGATCGAAAGTAAGGGAGAAGGCAGATGTAGGAAACTAACAAGTGAATTATAATGTTGGAAGCAAAAGCAAATAAATGAAGGGAACGAATAAATAGGACTTACATATTAAAAAATGGCTAAATATACCATCTCCCAACCCCACGCAAAGCTCAGAACTGATGACAGAACCACTTCACGAGTCCAATATAAATATGGGATTTAAGCTTTTACTTGGGGGGATGGGCACAGATGTTTGCAGGAATATACCCGTGCCCGTTTCAAATGAGCCCACATCACACCATTCAAATGCATACACAAGGCCATCCACAGGCCTTCACAATATCTGGCATTTGGACTAGCACTAGACCAATGCAAATAGTTGCAGTTATAGTTCTTTTCCATTTTCATTCACTATGATTCTCACTTATCATGCAAATAGTTGCAGTTATAAGTCTAATGAATTTCTTGGGGTTGATCTAATTCATAGTGAATGAAAATGGAAAAGAACTATAAGATTTCTAAAATTAATTGAGAATCACTCGAGCAATAAATTAAGAAACTTGTTGATAGTCCAATTATATGAATCCATTCACAAACAAAAGATGCATTAACCTAAAATTTATTTTTTTGCGAAAATGGATAGGTAGAAATATCATTTACATCCGAAGTACTATGATTATTTAACAGCGGAAAATAGGTTATAGTTGTTAAAACAAATAAGTGCAAATACTATTACCTGAACAATAAATTTGCTAAAACGAGAAATTGTCCAACAGGTGATACTCCGTATTAGAGGAAACTTGTCATCCAGTAGTGGTAAAAGGAATGTAACAATCTGTCAATCATAATATAAATGAAACAATTATTGAAAAATAAGGTTACATGCTCCAAAAAATTGCAACATACAAAAAATGGCTTTTTGGATCTATTCAGAATTAATTTAACAGGACAATAGCAACGATAAAGAATTAGCTATTAGGCCGCATTAGGAGAGGGAACAGAAGAAATCACTTCAGCTAACAAATTTACTATTGAGATTACAATTTACATAAAGTATTTCAACCAAAAAAATTGAATTTAAATGCTTAATTCACCACATACAGAGTGAAATTAAAACCATGACCAGCACAAAACCAAGATACCAAGAGCTCACTTTCTATCATCTCTTATAACTGGACTTCATGCGGGTGATAATGTGCCCTTCACGGGGGGCATGGCTGTTTTATGATGACGGTATGGTTTCATTTTCCTAACTATACCTTTGGATCCAAAAATAATAAAATAAATTATTTCATTTTGTAAACCGCCAAACATAACCACAACTTTATCCTGAACCACCATCACATTTATTTTTTTCACCCACCTAAATAAAGATTTTGGTTCTTATCTCTAAGTTCTAAACTAAATTATACATAGACCATCAAGTAGGAGAAAATTCTACATCCAAACAATAACCAAAGTACAAGCAGTTGAGCTACAATTGTCAGTGGCGATGAGAGCACAACAAAGAAGGCAGAAGGTTAGCATGACATATTGAATCCTACTTTAAACCTACTTAACCACATTTTATTCTTTTGCTTTGAAATTAGGCAGCATTAGCAAAATGCCAAAAGGGATTATGTGCCGTCATGAACAATCCATGGCTAACAAAACTAGGTACAAATGGTATTGCCTGTTTTATCAACAAGAAGACGCTATGCTGCAAGTAAATTATCAGCTTAGGCCTACCATAACTCCAAGAAGAACATTTACAAAAGTTCCAATAAACTGAATAAAACAAGTAAGAAACAAACGTCACAAATACAAAAATGGAAATGCAAAGCTTCCATTGACAAGAATGAATGAAGAAGAACTAATAAGCTGAACATAAATAGTTACAAGGAGGTTTTGGCAATGCTGTTAAAATGCACACTTCACAAGAAACATAATGTCAAGGATGTAGCTATTACAGAATAAACGAGCACTCTTGATGTAAAACAAACGTGTGAAGATGAGTTGCTTAAAGAATTTTGCACGCTTAATATTTCAAGAACAATGTTAAATAAAACTTATGTCGATTTAAACGCTAAGATAAAAAAAATAAGGCGATAAAACTAGCTTAGGCTAAATCATATGCGTAGGAGTTAAGGTAGTAAAACAATCAATTAATCTAACATTGCGTTCGTGGTTGATTTTCAACGATAATCCCTAAACTAACAATGAGATTAGTTACCATGAAGTCATCCCCTTAATCACTCTCTTAATCATGAGGGTCTAGCGGAGGAAGTTAACACAATTCTTTATGACTCAATAATTCCACAATCGAAGTAGAGTTAGGCGATATAAGAGTGGGAAGAGAGCTCACCTCAATGACAAGGAACCACCTTGCGATTCTTGGACAGCAATTACACGTTCCAGGTTGCCTGAACAGCAGGTTTCAGGTGTTCGGAGCTCTAAACAGCAACCATGGAAGGTCTAGACAATGACGGGATGAATTCAGGAATGGCCTGCATGCATGGGAGCGCAGAAATCTGTTTGGCAACAGTGTAGCTGACTCCTAGTAAGCTCGGACAGCAGCTATGCATTAATGAAGGCTGTAGACAGCCTCTAGCAGTTTTAGGGCCAGCTGGAATTTGAATGCCTAATTATGAAGGAGCTTTGGAGGGAAAGATATTTAAAATTTGAAATTTAAATGTAAATAGGGAAGTGCATTTAATCCTCCTTAATTGGGGCTTAAATGTTGATTGATTGAGGCAAGAATTAAGGAAAATTAATGGGGGAGTGGGCTGGCCATGAGAGAGAGGAGAATTTATTTCAAAACCTGAAATTAATTTCAGGATTTGAGGGGATTTGGGGGAAGAATTAATTTGAAATTGATCTCAAATTAATGTGAAATGAATGCATAGATTGGAGGTTTAAAGAGGGGGGGAAACCAAGCTTGGCCGGCGGCATGGAGAGAGAAAAAGGGGGTTTGGGGGGAAGTCAAGCTCTTCCAATCGAGATACACCAACGAGGCGGAAAAATAATGACTCCACATTTGAAATTTCAAACAGATTTGCAAGGAGAAACTTTCCTTATTTGGATTTCACAATTAAGGAAAGTTTTGAAATTTTGAAATATGAATTTCAAAACTCACAAATTTCTCCCTTAATGTTAGCACCCAAAATTAAGAGTCATTAAGATGTTGCAAACTTCATAATGGTTTGTTGCATGAGGGGTGGCCGGCGGTCAAGGGGAAGGGAAGGACAAGGGGAAGGGAAGGGCTTGCCGGCGGGTGATATTGGCTTGGGTAGTGGTGGAGTTGGATGGGGTGGGGTTAGGCTTGGAAGAGATCCGACGGATAGGTGGATTAAAGAAAAGAAAAGAAAAGAACCGGCTAGAACAAAGAAAAGAAAATACCACGAGCCGTGGACTCTTCCAACGACTGGTGGGCCTTGCACTTGCTCACCTCGAGCTCTCTCTCTTCTCTCTAGTGCCCTCACAAGAAGAAGAAGAAAAACATATAAAATTTCATTATCTAATCATCATCCCTCAATACAAGAAAGCTAGCCTATAAATAGGCTTCATGAAAAGAAAAATAGCAAAGACTAAAATGCCCTTCGGACTACAACACCACTTGATCACTCCTAAGGGTAAAATGGGAAAAACATTAATAACTAATACATAAGACAAAAAAAATAAAATAAACTCTAGATCACAGCCGTTGATCTTCTGATGTCCTCGTCAACTCTAAAGTTCAAACTACTGAAGTGCACATTTCAGTCATAAAATTGTTTTCCATGAGTTGCTACATTCGGTTTTGTAGTATTTTTTTTAATTTCCTTTTCATAGATTTCACAGTTGTCATCCTATGATCTTAGTGTTAGTCCATTAATCATTTTAATTAACTTTTTTGTTTAAGTCAACCAAACATTTTTCCATGAAAATTGTTGATTTGAAACTTATTCATGCACTTTCGATCATACGGCTTTCTAAGAAATGGCGTTATTCACTGCTAAGTTTATTTTTTCAGTACCTTTTAAATTAGTTCATGATGCAGATAATTACATGTCACAATACATATGTTACTTATCTAATTGGCTTAAAGATGCAGCTTGATATTACTTTTACTTAATTTGAGTTGAATTTGGTTAGTTCCTGTTGCAAGTATATTAGTAAATGAAAGATGCTAAACAGGATCAACTTTTGGCCGGAAGGCATATAATTCAATTTTTCCCTTTTACTACAGCTAACTAAGTAAAATTAAACTTCTAAAGAAAATTCGCACATTTTAACCAACTTTTCAGCCAGAAATTTCGATCTATAAGGCATTTAGCACGTACGAAGTCACAAGAGGATGTGCTTCAGTTAACAAAAGTCCCACTTTTTTCATTTTGCTTTTTGCTTCGCACATGGTAGTGGTAGCAGAAGAAGTTCCTTGATTACATTTTGACAATAGTTGTTGTTGTTAATGTTTTTATTGATTATGATAACAAGATTTTTCATGATACTTGGGATATATTTGCTTGATACTTGAATACCTAATCACTTGCACCAATCAAAATGTGTGGATAAGTACCTCAGGTAGAAGGGGGTAGAGTCCGTTAAAACACCCCTCTGCAATAGCACCAATGGCCAAAACAGCAGCCTCCCTCTCCTTCCACTCCAAGTCATTAGAGGTTGAAAGCCTTTGCTGAAAAGGTTGTATGCGGAAAAAAATAACATAAGAAATATACAGCAAGAGCTTGCACCCTCAGTCATGAAATTATAAACCAAATACAATATCAAAACAACAGAATATTTATCATGCATGAAGAATGAGAAGAGAAACACAATGAAAATATATATTTTTTACCTTGGAAGAACGTCAATTGCTTATTTTATAGGCATTTAACTTTTAATATTATTCACTGATGGATGTTGTAAGTGAAGAGAAGTAGAAATATAAAAAACAATTTTGAATTATAAATTATTTTTCTATAAATAAATTGGAGATATTAATAGAATCCATCAATGATATTACACAAGGAAAAAAAATGAACTTTAAACAAAATTTAAAAAAAAAAATCCAAAAATAGAAGATCCACGACTACATGAAGGAAAGGAACACCTCAATTGCAATTCAATGTTCAGAAGAGAGAAGATCCAATGGCTAAGCTACTCAATCCTTCAATAGATCATACTACGATTTGCTGCATAGTAAGACCCATGACTCCTCTAGGACAGATGCATGAAGGAGGCAGTGCAGTGGTTCCACAATCTTCAACTCTTCCCCTCAAACTAAATGATGCAAATCTATCATTCCAAATCTGGATATAATTTTCTTGAATGCAGGGCTGCAGAGTCCTTTGATGAATATAGAGGGAAAACCAACCGACTTTCCTGTTTTTCTTTCATAAAATGTATATCTACCTCTATATGCTAGAAATGATCATCATATACTAAGTTATGAGCAATACCAATGACAAATTAATTATCACAACATTTCTTCATTGGCTCTTACTAGATTATTAAATCTTATCAACTGATTTTGATCCACAAAAATTCACAAATTCCTTGTGCAATTGCTTTAAACTCAAATTCAGTGCAATATCTTAAAATGACTGATTATTTCTTGCTCCTCCAAATTATAAGATTTTCTTCTAAGAATGTATAATTGTGAAAACCCGACAAATGCCGTTTTAGATCTCGCACGCTTTTCAAAGCGCCGCGACGAGTTTTAAGTGAAAAATTCAATGTTGTCGGATTTCGACGGGATTAATTTTATAAAATTCTACATTATGCATAACTTGTATTAATATAACCTTCAATTTGAAGAGTATTCAGCTTTCTATAGAGAATTCATTTTGCAAGACTTGATTTAAGGTATCAGAGATAAGTTGCATGAAGGTGAAATTCTTTAGGTTTGTGAATGAATTAATAATGAGACAAATTGTAAAAGCAATGTATGAATGATTATACTACAACAAGAACAATATCAAGCCTTTGTCCCACTATGTGGGGTCGGCTGCATGAATCCTTTTTCTCCATTGTGTCCTGTTAAAAGTCAAATTTTCCTTTAAATCTAAAAAGGAAAGATCATTTTTAATATTCTCTAACCAAGTCTTTTTAAGTCTACCTCTACCTTTCTTAACATAAGTTAAATCTACTACCTCTACTTTCCTAACCGGGTCATTGGAAGGCCGCCGTATTATGTGACCAAACCATCTAAGGCGACTCTCTCTAATCTTATCTTCCACTGGAGCTACGCCAACCTTTTCGCAAATATGCTTATTTCTTATCCTATCTCTAAGAGTAAAGCCAATCATCCACCTGAGCATCCTCATCTCTGCAACACTTAGTATTACACTTATCTTTTAATGGCCAACATTCGGCACTATAAAGCATTGCAGGTCTCACCACCATCTTATAGAATTTTCCCCTAAGTTTGAGGAGGACTTTTCTATCACACAACACGCCCGATGCATTCCTATACTTCAACCATCCAACTTGAATTTTGCTGATAATATCCCCATCTATTTCACCATCACTCTGAACAACAGACCCAAGATATCTAAAACGTGTACTCTTATTAATGACATGATCGCCTAAAGTCACAATCCCCACACTAGGCCTATTACTACTAAAATTATACTTCATATATTAAGTTTTAGAACTACTCAAGCGAAAACCTTTAGACTCTAAGGTTGACCTCCATAATTCAAGTTTACCTTCAACTCCCTCTCTAATCTTATCAACAAGAAGAATATCATCAGCAAAAAACATACACCAAGGTACATCCTCTTGCAAATGTCTAGCGAGAACATACATGATGCTATCAAGAATTTATGTACTTTTTATTTTATTTGAACAATAGTATATTTTGTTTTCTATTTTATTTTCTTTTCTTTTTTAGCTATCCAATGATGGGAATCCAATGATCATGGTAGGTAGTGCATATGGCTTGGTAGACCTTTGGTTTGCTGGCTCGATTGGTCCCTCCCTTCTAACCTCTTTGTCTCTCCGCAAGTGCCACTCCATCTGTATCCTTCTTCTCAACAGTGAAGCAACTTTAGGGTGTCGTGTCTTGGTTGATTTGGAAGCATTTGGGACAATCTTGCAGTGGTGGACCATCGGTTTGCTAGTTCTATGCACTTTACTTATTTAACCTACAAATTCGATGCATGTGAGGAACCCGCTCTGACGGTTGTCTGAGGATAGCGTCTTTTTAAATTTCTTTATTTCTTTAAAATCTCCTAGCATCTTTTGTTAAGTTTTGGGTCGTTTGCGTTTATTTAATAAAATTTATTTTAAGTTCTACTCATTGTGTCAATTTTTCTCTTGTGTGTCTATTGTGATCAAGAGATATAGGCTCCCTATATCTCTTGTCTACATCAATACATGACTAAAGCAAAAAGATATGGGCTTGAGGCTGATCCTTGATATAATCTAACCAAAATAGGAAAATACTTGGTCAAACCACCTTGTGTTTGAACACAAGTAATGGCTCCTACATACATATCTTTAATGATTTGAATATAAGCATTATTAGCTCTTTCTTTCAAGAATTATCCATAGCACTTCTCTTGGAACTTTGTATGAATCCAAATTGATTTTGAGAAACATTAGTATCACGCCGCAACCTACATTCCATAACTCGCTCCCATAATTTTAAAGTATGACACATTAACTTAATTTTTATATAATTCACCCAATCTTTTGCATCACCTTTATTCTTAAAAATAGTAATTAGCACACTCATTCTCCACTCATCTGGCATCTTTTTACTCTTTAAAATAGTATTAAAAAATTTAGTAAGCCAAGAAATTCCTTCATCTCCTAAGCATTTTCCACACCTCTACTGGAATAACATCAAGTCTTACAGTTTTTCCACACTTATTTTTTTTAAAGCCTCTCTAACATCGGTTTTACTAATATGCCGATAAAAACAGAAATATTTATTTTCATTTAGGATGCTAAAGTCATTAAAGTTAATCGTATTTTTAAATTCTTCATTAAAAAGTTTAGCAAAATATCTCATCCACCTTTGTTGAATATCATCTTCTAAGAAAAGTACTTCTTTATCTTCATCCTTAATACACTTCACTTGAACTAAATTCTTACTACACCTATCTCTTTGTTTGGCTAACTTATACATATATCTTTCTCCCTAAGTATTTTTCTCCCTCATTAGTATGTAATTTATTATATAAATTATTAAACGCTAAGATCTTTGCATCGCATGTTATTTTCATAGATATCTTACATGCATCTTTATATATTTACCAATTATCAGAATTTTTACATCTAAACCAATTTTATAAAAAATCTTCTTACTTTTATTTTTTCTTGTACATTTGGATTCCAACATCAACTATTTTTATTATTAGGAGCTTTTACCTTTCATACTCCAAACACATCTTTTGCAATATTTTTAATATCACTAGTCATTTTATACCACATAACATTAGCATCCTCATACACAGACAAAATCTTAAGATCTAAAATCTTACTTCTAAAATTATTATTGTTAATAATTTTTAAATGCCACATCTAATCCTAGAATATCATTTTACTTTATTTTTTGCATTTTATCTTAAAGTTTAAAACTAATAATCGATGGTGGATACATAAATTTTCACTCAAAATAACTTTACAATCTTTGCAATCTAAACGATCTAATTTTCTTATAAGAAAAAAATCAATCTGAGTTTTACTATATCCATTTTTATAAGTGATGAGATGCTCATCTCTTTTCTTAAATAAGGTATTAGCAATTAAAAAATCATAAGTTAAAGAAAAATCTAATATGGTTTTACCACCTTCCTTGGTCATTCAAAACTCATGGCTACCATGAATGCTAAAATCATCTAGCTCCTTGATCTCAAATTCTTCAACCATTTTTTCCTAAAGGACTCATTTTGTTTCAAGTAAAAATTATATCATAAACCTATATAACGAAACTTGATAACTTATTATCAATGAAGTGCTTATGGAAAATGGTATGATCCCTATAACTTTATTTGTATCTAGTGTTAATCATAGCTTTTTTAAATGTGTCAAATCATGCTCTTAAGGACAGTGTAAGTCCATAAAAAGCCTTCTTTAAATTGCACCTCTTATTTTTTATGAATGAGCTATCAAACTTTGGTGGAGGATACATATAGACTTCTCCTTCAATATCTCCATCTAAGAATGCATTCTTCACATCATATTATTGCATAGACCATCCAAGACTAGCCACTAGCAAAATCAATATGAAAATTGTATTCATTTTTGCACTAAGAGCAAAGATTTCTTGGGTCCATTGTTTAGAAAGGTTACATATTTTGGAGGTCTCATTTTGGGGCAAAGATTTCTTGGGTCCATCCAAGATAGTCAATTCCCATACGATTGAGCATACAGTTTAGATATCTTGGATCCATTGTTTAGAGTGATAGTGAAATAAATGGGGATATTATTAGTAGAATTCAAGTTAGATGATTGAAGTGGAGGAATGCAATAGGTGAGACGTGTAATACTTTATGGTGCAGAATGTTGGGCATTAAAAGAGAAGCATAATATTAAGTTAAGTGTTGCATAAATAAGGATGCTCAGGTAGATGTGTTGTTTTATCATTAGAGACAGGATACGAAATGAGCATATACGTGAAAAAGGTTGGAGTAGATCCAATGGAAGATAAGATTAGAGAGAGTAGAGTTAGATGACTTGGTCACATAAAACGGCAGCCTTCCGATGATCCGATTAGGTAAATAAATGCATTAAATTTGGCTTATGCTAAAAAAGGTAAAGGTAGACCTAAAAAGACTTAATTAGAAAATAATAGAAATAACCTTTCTTTATTAGATTTAAATGAGAATTTGACTCTTAATATAACACAACGGAGAAAAAGGATTCATGTACCCGGCCCCACGTATTGGGATAAATGCTTGATGTTGTTGTAGTGAAGGTCTTTCTTCCTTGCCAAGGATCTGAACTCTAATCTAATCAAAATCTGCAGTTAATTATGAAAGGAAGTCATACACTCTATCTTTCTCAATAAAATTTTTAAGGATAATAACTTCTTCTAGATACTTGGCCACTATGCATATGTAGTGATCAAGTTCTTGTCACAAGCTTTGAATGAGAGTGACATATTCCGTCACGATCTTGTTTCATTTTTTTGTGCTTTCAACCTTGACTTTAATTTCAAAAATTTGAGTAGTATCCCGAGCTTTTGAGAAGTTTTGTCTGGCAGCATCTCATATGTCCTTTGTAGTAGATGAAAACAAGAAAATATCACTAATTTATGGAGTCATGGAATTCCACAACCATGACATAATCATGGAGTCTGCTTCATCCCATGCCCAAAAAATTAGGATCTCCTTCTTTTGGTCCTACCCCAAGGGGTGGTTCTTTTTTTCTTTCCCTTTCAAATAGGTCTTCAAAAATTGAGACCACTTAAAGTAATTCTTCTCATTTAAGTGATAGAAAAGTTACATATTTTGGAGGTCTCCTCTTTCTTGGTGTATCATAGAGTCCTCCATTTAGTCAAAGCTTTGGGAGGAAATAGCTTTAGATATTGTGGTGGAAAAGGAGAGTGATGATATTAATCAAGCAATCAAGGTGCAAGACAGCAATGAAGGTGGCATTTGAACAGTAGCCCTAAAGATATCGATAATGGCAATAAAGGCCAGTGGCAGGACAAGGAGAAAGTTGATTAATTATCATTCAGGTTTATCTCCTTCTTGGCATGTTATTAGCGCATGCACACAGATACTTCATTTCCTATTGGATTGGCCCAAGGAGGCGAGGATGAAGCTTTTGGTAGCACGCAGAGAATGGAATGTTTGGCTAGATACTCAAGCTCAACTCTTCTACTCGATCAACTCTGGGTGTCGTATGCAGGAACAAAGGCAGAGCCTGATCCTTCTCTGGATGTCGCCATTACTAGGAGGTCCTAGTCGTCGTCCAAACACATGATCATGCTCAGTCCAGATGCACAATCTCTTGTCTCGTGAAATCAAACGCCACGCGAGAGGCCCTTGGTTGATTCCGCTCGGTTCGAACCAAGACGCAAACCAAAGGAGATCTCTTGATCGATCTCCCACTACCTCTAGCTAGACACACGCAAAAAGAAATATCAATATTTCTCAGAATTCTAACAATGAAGGCCGGTGATGGAAACCTTACTCAATGGAAGACCGACAATAAAGTAGGGGGTGTCAATTCGGGTCAACAGGTCGGGTTCGGGTCCAACCCGAGTTGACCCGAGCATATACGGGTTGACCTGAACCCGACCTGTTTAGCTAAACGGGTCAGGATTTTTAACCCGAACCCGACCCACGCCAGTTATCAGGTTGGCCCGACCCAAGCAGACCTAGTCGCCAGACACATAGCAACGTCGGGCCTAGCCAGCATGGACGCTGACGCTGGACGACTTGGCGAGGTCGTCTGGTCGAGGCAAAGCGGCCTGCGTGGTTGCATTAGGTCGAACCGACGAACCCTAGCGCGATCGAGGTCGAGCGAAGGAGCGATCTGCCAGTCTGGGACTGCGAGGTTGCGTCGTTGCGGCTTGGCTACTGATGAGGCGGAGCAACGGAGCGGCGGAGATGCGGAGTCATCATGACGCGATGGCAACTATACGAGTAACGCGACGGCCTGTGTCGCCTAACGGGCTTGACAGTGGCACAGCGCTGTTATGACGTGACAGATCAAACTTTCGGGTCAACTGAGTCAACCCACGGGTTGTCGGGTCAACCCGAACCCAACCCGTTTTTCAAACGGGTCAAAAATCTAAACTCGAACACGACCCGTTTCGCAAACGGGTTGACCCGAACCTGAATTTTTCCACGTCAAGTCCAGGTCGAGTTTCGGGTTGTGTCAAAAATTGACACCCCAACAATAAAGGCATGGCAGTAGAAAAAATTTAAAATTCTAGCGAAGTCAATGAAGGCTCTGATACCATGTTAAATTCATAGAATTGGAGAGGGAAAAAGCTTAATATTATAACACAAAACTATTCCTATTTATAGATCTATACAAGATATCTTAATAAAGAAATAAATAACTACCTAATCATGCATAATTGCCCTAATATAAATTTTCTTAAATCAAGCCACCCAAATATAGAAGGAGATCAGCGTGATCCATGTAAGCTTCCCACGGATCCCCATGCTGGTCGTGGGATCAAAGGCCAAGGGGCAGCTGCGATTTAACAAATATCATAACAATGAATATGCCAAAGCAGCATCTATTTGGCTTTGGAAAAACAAGCAATTGATTCTAAATAATTCTAAAAGAAATTAGCTGATATTAACATTTATGTTGTTCGAGTTTAGGAGGCAATACCTGAATCAAAGGCATTAGAATTGGAAGTAACTCATCACCAAATACATTTGAAAGAACGTCTAAACCAGCTGCACTGCATTTCCGCAGATTCCATACATTGACTATGTCATCATCCTGTAATAGTGTAACCAAGTAAACCATCAAAACAGGAACGGCGCCCCTCCATGATAATATAAAACAGAAAGGGATAAATTGATAATTGCAGTTTTCAGGGAGGGGGTCAGGGGACACATTGATAACCAGGAGCACAAAGAAATGACGCATTATAAACCAAGAAATAAGAAATGACTAGAGTATTTGAATATACAGGATCTTCCCCATTATCAGATCCATGGATTCTTGATGAATGAAAACGAGGCTTCAAATCCTGTATGACGAGTTACAAAAATTAAGAATGGAAAACTTGTAAAAACATGAAAAAAAAAAAAACACTTAAATGGACATCTACATTATAATAGACAATTTTCCAAAATTGGGGCTTCAAATAGAAAGCTACCTGATCTCTGTCAGGGATGGACTCATCATCCTGTAACAAATGTAGCAAATTCACACAATAATCAAATTCATATGAAATGTAAAAGACTTTACAAAAAAAACTTCAGAATACCTCAGCATCACCAAGTGACTCGTCGTCATCAGCATACACCATATTTGACAATAAAACCTAGAAAATAGAAGAATAAAAGCATGGCCACCACCAAATTTGAGGCAAATGAAAAATATATATATATAAGGAAAACATATAGAATACTGGAATCAAGCGTGGCAAGAATTCTCGTAAGCCTTCTGGAGGCAAATTAGCATCGCAGTACGCTGACCTGAGTTAGAACACAATGAATATAAGGCAATTAGCATATAATACGTTAAAAAGTATTTTAGAGCAAATGAAAACAATCAGTGTTTAAAAGATTAAAGAAATATTGGCAAAAACAAAAAACACTAGAGAGCAGTGCAGCAATCAACAAAAAGCATTTCATAATTTCTATATTCAGCAGCAAATATTACCATCACATGCTTTGAATGTTACTCAAGCTCCCAAGTTGTTACTCGCACATAATTCAGCAAACCCTCCAAAAAACCAACAACCAAACACTAATTTAAATCACCTTTTAGACATGTAATAAGCAGCTAGGAAACTTCAAGGAAAGCACACCAGGGGAAAGACTAAGCCCAATGAATGTCAATACTTCGTCAACAACAAAAAATAATATCAAGCCTGTATCTCCCTACATGGGGTCGGCTACATGAATCCTTTTTCTCCATTTTGTTATGTTAAGAGTCAATTTCTTATTTAAAACTAATAAAGAAATGTCATTTCTAATATGTTCTAACAAATTCTTTTTAGGCCTACCTCTACCTTTTTTAACATAAACCAAATCTAATACATCTACTCTCCTAACTGTGTCATCGAAAGGCCGGCATTTTATGTGACCAAAGCATCTAAGGCGACTCTCTCTAATCTTATCTTCCAAAGGAGCTACTCCAACCTTTCATGTATATGCTCGTTTTGTATCTTATCTCTAAGTGTAAAGTCACTCATCCACCTAAGCATCCTCATCTATGCAACACTTGATTTAATATTATGCTTCTCTTTTAAGTGCCAACATTTTGCACCATAAAGCATTGTAGGTCTCAAAACTATCTTATAGAATTTTCCTTTTAAGTTTGAGGGGGACTATTCTATCACGCAACAAGCTCGTTGCATTCCTCCGTTTCAACCATCCAACCTAAATCCTACCAATAATATCCCCATCAATTTCACCTGAGCATTAGACCCAAAATATCTAAAATGTGTACTTTTATTAATGACTTGATTGCCAAAACTTCATCAACAATAATTAAAATTTCAATGATAAGCAAAGTCATCCAACTATTTAGCATCAGCCTTAACAGTAAATCTCCATCACTCATTACAGAGATCGCAGCAAGGAACCTGATGGCAACATGTTTAAAGGAGGTTTTCTCCATTTGCTTATTATTTGAGGAAAAACACCATGACAACTTTCGATCACAAGCCAACCTGGGGGTGCGGCTTAGTGATAACCTCCCATGTTTCAATCTCAAGACAAACATTCACAAGCAGACAGACTGGGAGAAAGAGAAAGAGTATGACAATAACCTACTTGAAAAGCATATAACTCAAGTGGTTGTTCTCAAACAAAAAAATTCGGGAAGGATTGATACAATAGTGCTACATTACAAAGGACTTGGGGACTATAAAATACAAGGAAAATCGATTGCCTTTTAAAAATGGCAAGCCAGTGATTCTTCTATTGACTAATCAGCATACTGGTAGACCAAAAAAAATTTAGAAGAAAGTCGACAGTATTCAGTCACAACCAAGCAAATGAATTCCTTTTCACAAAATCATATTTAAATCAAGAACACGAAACTAGCTAATGACAAGTTATATAAAAGAATGAAATTATCAAAGCGAAGAAAAATTAGGCATCCTTATCACAGAACTTCAGACCACTAACTATATACTCCTACTCCTACTTCTCTTGCTGCTAATAATCAAAATTAAATCAAGAAGAAAATTACCTCAACCAAATAAATTAACTTAAAGCTACAAAAAAAGTATAACATTTCTTAACCATCATAACTATCATGTCACCAAAACAGAAATAGTAAATAAAATGACCAAATTGATTAAAAGAAAATGCATAGGCTACACAGAATATTAATGTTTGATGTGATACTCCCGCAGGGAATAAATGCAAAAAATTATATCAAATATACGCTACTTGAATAAATTTGGCTTGGACTAAATTATCATTTGATATTCATCAAGAAAATATGAACATAAGCATTGAGCCACAGATAGAGTAAACTATGGATCATCATAATGAGGTCAATCTCATTAGTAAATTAGGTAGCTCTAAAATATATCAACAACATTGGATACAATCTCATTATAAAAATAGCTTCAATAAGATGCATAGAGGAATTTGGCAAAGAATTGGATATAAAATCACAAGGAATAGGCAAAAAGAGAATAGAATCCAATAAATTAGTCTTCATCCTTGATACACTTCATTTGAACTAAATTATTACTACTCTTTATCTCTTTGTTTGGCTAACTTATAGATATATTTTTCTCCCTCCTTAATATCTAATCTATTATATAAATCATTAAAAGCTAAACTCTTTGCATTGCAAATAACTTTCTTAAATTCCTTACAAGCCTCTTTATAGCTTTCTCAATTATCAGAATTTTACATCTAAATCAATTTTTATAATAAATCTTCTTATTTTTTTATTTTTTCTTGCACATTTGGATTTCCCCACCAACTATTTTTACTATTAAGAGATTTTTCCTTCGAAACTCTAAGCACATCTTTTACAATATTCTTAATATCACTAGCCACTTTTTTCCACATAACATTAGCATCCTCATGCACAGACAAAATCTTAAGCTCTAAAATCTTACTCTCAAAAATACTTTTGTTAATATTTTTTAAATGCCCCAATCTAATCCTAGAAAATCGTTTTACTTTATTTTTTTTATTTTCTACCCCTTTATTTTAAAGTTCAAAACTAATAAAAAGCCAATTTCTCCGACTAGTCTTACAAAATCATGCAAATGATTTTGTGAGTGACTTAGGCTTATATTTTCAAGAAGATTTATAAGCTTTCTAATTTTGATACCCTGTAAAATGCACTAATGATAGTAGGCATATTATAGATAAATTGTATGCTCAATCATAGATAATATCAAAACTCAATCACAGGTAATATCAAATCCAAAAGAAATACTTGATTTTTATCAAGCAATCTACAAAATTTCTATTAACCACTTCTATTTGACCATCAATTTATAGATGATTAGCAATTAAACTTATGAATTTCACATCTAAAATTATTGGTTTAGGTAAACCATATAATTTTACCACATAAAGTGCAATTTAACAATGTGAGGTGTAACATTAATTTTGTGGCATTGCATGAAATGTGACATATTTGAGAAGCAATATACCATTACACAAATTGAATCAAGAGCCCACATGTAGATAGTAAACCTAACACAAACTCCATACCAACATCCTCACAAAGCTTATATGGAAATAGCATAGGTGTATGAAGCCATTTATTCAATTTTCTATCTTTGAAAGGCTAACAATTCCTACATTGGGAAATAATTCATGCTAGATCTCTTTCCAAACTTGCATTGCAAGAGTCTTATCTTTCCAAAATATCCAACAACACCTCAACATATTAATCAAAAATCATAAAATCCCACAAAAATGAATCTAGAATACAAATTTAAGTACCCTCAAATGAAAAATCATCTTTAATCATGTAGTCTTCGATAAGCAAAAATAAATCATTATTTAAGTCTTTCTAAATCTCACAAAAATCCACTCTAGTACATATTCCTCCTTATATGATCAAAACCAACCACATTAGCCAGCATTTTATGCAGAATAATAGATACTTTACCCAATACATCATGTTTTTTTTATAAAATCCAACACAATATTTAAATACAAACAAATATTTGGATAGAACCTCAACCCACCTAAGTGTGTATATGGCCCATTCTTTTGAAAATTCAACTATTTTAAAGTTTAATGTATCAAAATATAACACAAATCCCTTAAGTAACAAATACTGGCAAAATTTTTGAAGAGCTTGCACAAAATAATAGAATTCTCTATCATAATTTGAATATTTTTATTTAGTCTCATTCACTTTCTTACTAAAAAAATGCAATGAGAAGCACTTCTTGATTCAACATTCCCCCGATACCTACTTTAAACACATCATAAGAAATCTTAAACACCTTCTTAAACTCAAGCAATTTAAGTGCAAACGCCTTGATACATCGCTATTTGATTTCAATAAAAGCATGGTCAATATATTTAGGTTTTGATTGGGACCGCTTTCTTACTGCTTTCTAAAGCAGCTTTCTAGTACAAAAATTTTTAGAACTAGAAATTTTTATATTAAAATTTGTTTTAAAAAGTAGTAAGAAAGTCATCTCAAACAAAACAGCAAGTCCATTTAAATCCACATTCATTCATATAATTTGCAATCAAAATAATAATAATATTAAACTCATTATTGAATCATCTATTAAAAATAATTAAATAATAAAAACTTCTGAATAACATGTATCTCAAAAGGTTATGGCCAATCATTAATTATACTAACCTTATCAGAATAAAAAAATGATCCATCCCCATACACAAAATTACCTAAACGATCATAGATGCAGTCACAAAATGCATTTAATATCCACATAGAACTTTTTAAATCAACAACCGTATGATCATGATCCTCAGTAGAGCATCAAAGTGTTGATAATCTAATGAATATGATATTTCAAATTCAGTTTACATAACAACAATAATCAAAAAAATTATCAACACTCTCCTCTATTCACCAGAATTTAAGCAAATCGTACCAAATGAAGGTCATCTTGTAGTTTATATGATCAAATGGATTTTCATCCTTCGCCATCCTGATTTCTTTATCTTCTCTTATGTATTTTCCTTGTACTACAGAAGTTCTAAGTAATTTCACTTATTGTATTCATATCATTTTCATCAAAAATGATTATATCATGTTTTGCTATAAATTAAAATATTATGAAAGTAAACAATAAAAAATATTCCAATGAAGGTTGTAAGATATGATTCATTATTCTCACGAAATTACTAGGTGAATTGGTTTATTTATTTAAGAGAGATCACCAAGTACTCATATAATCCATCATCAACTTCAGAAGTAGTCTTACATGCATCATCATCCCTTATTCTAACTGGATAATATCCACTCTTCAAATTACTTTTAGAAAATATAACAACACAATTTATCATATCCAATACATCATCCAAATGGCGTATAAGAAACAAATTTTTTCATGGTGATTTAGTTAATGGCTCTACAATGATAGTAGTACTATCTACAAACATCATCCTAGTACCATTTTTCTTAGATTTAAATAAAATAGATACAACATAAGGACTCATACTTTCTCTAATAGATCCCCTCCTAAGTAATTCATCAACTTGTATCTTAAGTAAAGCGAGCTGAGAGAAAATTTGGAAAAAAAATTTTGAAACACAAACTTTATTCAATACAAAACTAATTCTCTATAAAATAAATTGCAAAACTAAGTTCCACAAATAAAGGAAAACAAAATAACAAAATAAAGTGATTAAATTTTCTAAGGACAATATTAATTTTTAGGAATAGATAATATCACTCAAATCTAGGAAAGAAATTTTTAGGAATAATATTCATGCCATACATTTGTTTTTCAAAACAATTCCAAAATAATCCCCAAACTATTCGTGTATGGCCAATTTAGTCCCAGTGTATCATATTGCCCCAATTTAGTCCCTTGACTATACAAAATTGATCCAAAATAATCCCTCATATTATATTTGTGATATAAAATTGATCCTAATTTAATCTCTCGACTTTACAAAATTAATCCTAATATAGTGCCAAAGGTATCAATTTGGATCAATTTTATAAAGTCAAGGGATTAAATTAGAGCAACATAATACTCTAGGACTAAAATGACCATATATGATTAGTCGAGGGACTATTTTGAAATTTAACTCATTTGCTTTTTAATGGGCCCAAACTTAAGGGTTGTTATAATTGATTTTTTTCATCTAAAATTCATCTTATCAACAACCGATATATCAAGTCATATGCTCAAATCAAAAGAGTGTAGGTCAGCTATAGCTCCTCAGATTGACTGGTTCATCTTTGAATGAAAGAGATCTTGGAGATCTTTCAAAGCATGCTAGAGATCCTTTAGATCAAACATGTGAAGGAAAAACCATCACCGCTCCCCCACTTCTCTAGCTTTATGTACTCTCAAATATTTCTATGAGACATCAATCAATCATTATTTAAATTGGGAACAAAACTATCACATTTCAACAAGTAAACATCTTCAATGCACATTTATACTAGAAAAAAATAAGTGAACAAGAAGCAAGATACAGCATACATACCAAAACTCACATGCCTCAAGAGAAACTTCGTCATCAGAGTCATTATTAGCTAACAACATGTATTCAATCACATTCCTCAAATGCGGCTGCACAAGAAATTAAAATCTTACTTCTGGAAATACTATTTTACTAGTAAAAAGAGAACTGTTTAAAGCAAATCTGGATATGTAATGGCAGATTAAATCTCCAAAATAGCAAAGAAGGAACAGAATTTCCAGGACGACACTCGAAGGCTGTATGTAGCACAGTAATTATTCAAAATTAAAGAAAAATGAATCTGGCTGTAAAGTGATAAATATTTTACCAACCTCCAAAAATGTAGGTCGAACTTCGATTAGCTGAACAAATGCAGAACAAACCTACACATGATATTACAAAAATGAAATAAACACAAGTAAAAAACAATAAGGCTCATCTAATAATATAGTCCGTAATAAATAGCTTCTATTAACAAAAAAGTAATGAACAAAATAGAATAGCGCAATGAATCAGACTCTAGACTGTTAATGGTTTTTTTCCTGTTTTATACAGAGATTCAGTTTCATAAAATGTTGGTACAACTCAAACCTTAAATAAGCCGTCATAAATTGGACAAAGCCATATGATTAAGCGATTATGTACAAACAGATGTTCATTAACCAATAAACTCTTAAAATAGTGAGAGGAAAAGGTTTAAATATATTAACCACAAAGATCATTCAAGTGGATCTTCACAACAGAAGTTTCTCAAACATAAAAACTGTTCGGATAAAAACAAGAACTTTTTCTTTGGACATTTGAGCCATTAAGGAAAACTCACACAAACATCTCATATGCAAGCTTCGAACCCAAGACCTCTTGATTTGTAGTCAAAGCTCCCAACCAACAGACCAAGATGAAATGTATATAAATAATGATAAAGAATATTGCAAGAAACATAACATATATAGATTACCTACATTATTTTGCATCCAAGCTCTAGTAATTTTCTTTTTTGTTATGGAAAAAAAAAGAGAAAAGAGAAACTAGTCTTCAGATATAAAAAGACCCATCGTGAAAACAATGAATCCAACCACACGTCTTGAAAGAACTTACTGAGTTACTAGCTCTAAAGTTAGTTCAGTTGTAAAATAGTACTATGAAAATTTAAAATTTAGTGACTATTCAGTTGAAACTTCCAAATATGAGCATATGAAACCTTGGCCTTCTTAACATAAAATTATCTGAAATTCAAAAACAATTTCTTTCTTTTCTGCTTGACAGATAACAGATTCTCCAATTAATTAAAATCATTATTGCATACTTGATGGAACAGTGCAAGGTGGCAAATTAAGTGATGTGAAACCAGGAATTGAATTTAGAAACTTAATAAAATATTGTTCAAGTGATGAAATTGCAAGCTTAATTTTGTTCTCAATTGAAACTTTTCGGAGATCTTAGAATTCAACTATGGTTAGGCAAGAGCTTACACCTAAATTAGCAAGACCAATAAAATAACAACGATAATAAAAGTAAAGCAAATGAAAAAACCAACTAGAATCCCGCGGTTAACAAAGCGATTGTCTCACCTTGAGGCTGCTCTCATTTACCTACTTCTAGGCTTGTTGGGAGAAGAAGAACCACACAAATGATGAAACCACTCCTAGGGCGATGGCGTCGTAGATTCGTAGGGAAGGAGAGGTCGGCGCGGGTCGTGGAGGTGGTGCGAAGCGACGCCCTTCAACGATCCACGTGTAGACAGAAAAATGATCGTCGATGGACTCCACTAGAGCCGGTAGGATCCGGTCCAAATAGTCCTCGACGGTGTCGTCGAAGTCGAATCCAACGTCGAAGAAGGGAGATCGGAGGATGTTCACTCGTCCGCGGTCGTCGTACTCAAACCCGAAATTCCACTCGAGAACCTCCATGCATCCTTGAAGGGGTGAAAGGGTGGTCGCCGCAAATAAATCTCGAAGGAGGAGGGATGGTGGGCGGCGGGTTGTAGAAGGGGGAGGAGGCCGGCGGTGGATGTGGGGTGAGGAGAGATGGGTGCATGAAACAAAGTAAAAACTGAGAGAAATTTCAGTTTAGGAGAATTTTGGAGGGAAAATTTGAATTCCCATGAGAGAGCAATTAATTCCTTAATGAGGAATTAATGGGGAAGAGAGAGAGAAGGCCGGCGGTGGAATAAGGAGAGGGGAGAGGGATCAAACTGAAATTATTTTAGTTTTAATACAAATAGGATGGAAAATTAATGGGTCCTAATTTGAATTTCAAATTAGGATCAAGGGAGTTAATGGAGTAATTAAATGCACTCCACCAAGGGGGTGGCCGGCGGCATGCATAGGGAGAGAGGGAGGGATTTGGGGGAGAGGGGGAAGGGATTTAATACTTGATTTGATGACGTGGCAAGGGGTTTAAAACTCCAAATTAAATTGATTTGAAATTTATTTACTCATGAAAACTTTTCATATTTGGATTTCCAAATTAGGAAACAATTCAAAATTCGAAATTTCAAATCCCTAATTTGAGGTTGAGGGAAACTATGAGATAAGCCGCATGGGAGGAGGTCGTCGGCGAGGTGGTGGCCGGCGGTGGGAAGCTTGGCCGGCGGTGGGGAGAACCCTAGGGGGCCGGCGGCAAGAGCAAAGGAGAAAGGAATTTTGAAGAGCTCTCTAGTAGGAAGAAAATTACGAAAAGCAATTAAAAGAAAAGATAATTAGAGAACTCACTAAGAGATCCCAATGGAAGAACTCACTAAGGGGTTGTTTGGTTGCCTGCAAAGTAAATGCAATGTAAAGTAAATGCAGTGTAAAGCAAATGCAGTGCATTTCAAATACTTTGAGGCTGTTTGGATGTATGCAAAGTAAACACAGGAGAAATGTTTCCCTTGTTTGGTTAGATATATCCAGAGTAAAGTAAAACTGTGCATTTGTAATATTTTTTTTGTCATTATAACTAGTGTATTTATAAAAGTAATCACCGATTGTTTAAACTTTGTTTGGGATAGCTTTCTTCTTGCTTTCTAAAACAGCTTTTTAGTACAAATTAATGCTATAAACTTTGTAACATCGAATATTATCATCTTTAGCTTTAAATTTGAGTCAAGCTCATTTTTTTGTAATTTTACATCAAATAATTATGATTTAACTTGTTGATAATGTTTTTCCTAATATATAGAGAGCAAATATGTTTCAATATATAGCTCAAAATGTCAATCATGTTTGACTTGATTGGAAATCAGCTGATATTAAAAGTTCTGTGATGTGCAAAATTTCAACTAAAAAAACAGTTTTGATTGCTAGTAATATTTGTTATAATGCTAGAGAAAACCAGATATTGATAGCTGTTTACAGCTTTCAGGGAACAATCCTAGAAAGAGTTTTCCTGCGAACAACGAACAAGAGGAAAAAATCAGGTTATAGAAGGCTTATATTATGAGAAGCAACACTTGAGATACCTTTGTTTAATTAATATAATCAGTAAGGAACTTCCAGAAAAAATCTTAAAACATTTCCATATCCATTATATCCTTTATATTGGATAATAGCATATGGCAAGCAAATGCCGATGAAGCTGAAGCTTTCACTTCTCATCAATGATTTTCCAATCCATTACATTATAAATGAAACCCATATCAATCTTTTTCTCTATAACAAGTATATTTAAAACATGAGCTAAGGGATTAATTATCATAATAGCATGCTTTGAGTATGATTTACACAGCTAATACTATATTTTTTATAAATAATTACATGCATGCCTCTCGTAAAGTTTAAAAAATGCTATGGAAGCAATGCAACAGGAAAGGAACCAGAGACAAGAAACGAAAGAAACAGAGAGTTCAGTTTCTATATGTATACCTCTCCTTTTCTCCTGGAATAATATATTTCTAAAAGCAGAAAAACAGGAAATGGGGAATATGCTATGCTATAGTCCTTTAATTTGTGACACCAACGAATGTATTACTATTGTCAGCAGAAAGATGAGGATGCATGACTGAAAAGTATGTATGGACCCAGCCTCAAGCTTAGAGGAAGCAGGGCTAAATCTTGGAGGACCAAAATGCCTAACTGGACGACTAACAGAATTTTTCTTAGACACAGTTGGCAAGGCTGCTGGGGTCCTCACAGGTAAGCCAGTAGTAATTCCACCAGGTGGAACTATAGAATCAAGAGGAGATGGTATAATGGTATCTGAAACATTCACTTGATTAGACAACAAACCACAGGTGCTGAGAATAGCAGGGGGGGGGAAATGTAGTAGGATTAAAAGTGCTCAAGCCTCCCTGAAACATCAAACCATTCCCAATGTTCATATTCTTGAATCTATCGGATAACATGGCCTCTTTCTCTATAAGCCATTTTGATGTATTGATATCCACATCAAGAAAGCAGAATAGCAGGAGAAAGAAGTAAAGGTAAGCAGATGGCTTTCCCTCATTCAATTCAGCCTGGAGAACGATACCTCCCACCCATATATAATCGTAGAGAGGAAACCAAATCATTACATGTGCAGCAATTGTAATAAGCAAGAAAGCAATAACCTCCTTGAGAAGAAAACCTGTTTCTTCTCTAGGACAAAGACATCGATATTGTAAATAAATTTTTAATTAATGTTGTTATAAGATAATGATAGCAATCAGCTGTAAGTGAACCAACCCAATCAAAACCACAAAATAAAGTACTCAATATGTTCTCGTAGGCTTAACAAAAAAAAAGTTTATAGTTATAACAAATTTAATGCGTTATGCAAATCTTCAACAACTTCAATCAGTTTCCTAACTCTTTACGCATCCATCTAGCCTTCGAATCTGTAGGTTTTGAAAGGAAAGATGGTATCAGCTTGGGATGTTTTGATAAATTATCATATATCAAATCAACCTCTTCTTCTGAGAAGCCAGGAATATTTGTTAATTCAAACATCAGTTCAGTATACATATTCCGAACTTGAGTTGGAGATGTTACGGAGCTCTTAATTGCGTTAGCAACTTCGTTCACACTATCAGCCATCAAAGAAATATACTCACGAATATTTTGATCGATAGCTGATGCCTTAGACTTCTTTTTAACCACACCTCCTATAGCAGATGAATGTATTGGTTTCTTTTTTGTTCCAGTAGAATCTTCTATAACGTGCATATCAGAGCACTCATTAGGCATTGATTCATCTCCAGCAACATCTGTAAATGGTGAGGGTTCATCATCGCTTAAATGTATTTGTTGAGTTCCAAGAGGAGATTGAGAATTTCCAGATTTCGCCCACTCTCCTGTTGCATGTCCAACACCACATACTATCTCCAACTCTACATAATTTGCAATTGCAATATTTAAATAAGCAGCATCCTTGGGAAAAGCCTGTAAGGAATACAAAAAAGGTTGTTACCCCCAACATATAAATTTAATGTATGTGCTTAAAGTAATACCTGAATATGTGATGCATACTCTTCTTGACCCATCACTATCATTTTCTTCGTTTCATCCCAAGATACACCTGATTTTCGTTTTAACTCCTGAATGTGACTCCACACACTTCTTTGATGCCTTATTTGATTTTTGCATTGCTCACACGTAACCTCTATTCCAAACTTTTCTTTCATTTTAATTGCTGCACCTTGATACACAGAGTCTTTGAATCCTTGGGCACTTCGCATATTTGCATTTACATATTCCATCATTATTTGAAGCAATCCAGTTATCCACTCAGGTTTTAAGCTCCATAAAAAATTTTTCCTCTTTGCCTTTGAATTACCGTTCATCTCTATTTGTGACGAATTCATTCTCGCTTACATAAATATGATAAATACATATAAGTACTGAACAGGACGGGATTTAAAACTATGATAAATACATGAATAAAAACAATAAAAAAAAAATTAGTGAAGAAGTCGACATTCATATATGACATAAAACAAGCAATATCCATGAGATACATAATTATATTTGTAGTTAAGACTTGTTAATATATAAATAGAAGATTCTCAATAGCACATATAACAACATAATCAAATAAACAAAGAATTTGAACTTAGTAAGTTACATGTAAATTCATAAAACAAATGAAATTAACATATCTAATATCCATCATTTTGCATGCGAGTCCACATGAGTTGAGCAATTTCATCTCTTTTATCAAGCCATTCTCGCGAATCATCTACAGTTGTTTGATCTCCTCTTGTACAGTGGCTTCTTCTAGCCCATTCATCCTCGGATTGAATGATTTCATCGCCACCTTGTGTAACTATCCAATTATGCAGTATGCAACAAACAATCACTATATCAACTTGAGTTTGTAGAGGAAAGTAGGGTTCACATTTGATAATGGTGAAGCGATTTTTCAAGGAACCGAATGCACGCTCAACAGTTGTGCGTAATGAGGAATGTCGTAGATTAAAAAGCTCCTTTGAGTTTGTTGGTTGAATAGAATTGAACTCCTTCAAGTGATATCTTGTGGCACGATATGGCGAAATAAAACCATTTCGTGTGGAGTACCCACCATCAGCCAGATAATATTTTCCTGTTGGTACATGTAAACCATCTGATCGTTCTAATGCATTTTTAAGTACTGCTGCGTAATGAGAAGATCCTTCCCAACCAGCAAGCACGTATGTGAACCTCAAATCAAAATCTACTGCTGCTAAAACATTTTGTGTTGGATAGGGTTTCCTTCCTCTAAATGCGGCTTCATTCTCTTTTGGAACCCTAGCTTTAATATGAGTTCCATCTATCGCACCAATACAATCCTAAATTTGACACATAATATATTTAGGATTCCTTAATAAACAGATAGATTTTCATTGAATAAAAATTGATTATACCTTAAAAAATGGCATGAACCTATTACTTGATTTAATCTTATATGGAGTTTCAGTTGGTGGAGGCTTGATAAACTCATTGTGTAACTCCCCTACAGCATGTAATGCAACTTTGAAGTACCTACTAACAGTTTCTCCAGAGCGATGAAAGTTAAATCTGATGACTCGATTACGAACACTATGCCCAAGTGTATGTAATAGCATAGCAACTTGTTCCTCGATCCGAACATTTATTGTGTCTAACAACAATCCTCGTGTACGCAGTAAATCACATAATTTGAAAAAATGGGATCGCCTCATGCGTACCATATCAACACAGTCAGAATCACATCCATTATATAACCTAGAGAGATATGTGTCACGTTGTATATTCCGTTGAGGATCATATTGTTTTTTTTCTTTGCGAATCTTCTGTAATAGTACACAAAATGTACCAATTGCAAAACTAATCACTTTGAACACATCACTATATTTTTGAATTTGATGTAGTTCAGCAGCATTTTTCAATGGTTTAACCATCTTTGTAACTATAACATAAAAATTCAAACAAATAAAAATCAATTAGCAATAATTAATGAGATAAAACGAGTATAAACTAAAGGATTATATTTTGAAATATTCAAATTAATAGAAAGGTAGACATTATATTTTTAAATAAGCACAACTGCAATTGAAAATAAATCAATGGATGAGATCTATATTTGACATTTCTTGCATTTCTGGAGTAGTCAGCAATCTATGTGCACAAAACTTGAGTGCATAGATGGTTGATTTGTTCAGAGCACTTCTGTCAAGGAAATATCTAAATGAAGATCATATTGGGTGCCTAAATCAAAATTTTTAGGTAAGGCTTTCTCTCAGTTGCAGTTTCTATATTCTCTTCTCACTTTTTGGTTTTTTATTATGGGCACCATTAGTTCTTTTTATAAGACACATGACATCCTTACCAAAAAAAAAATTTATATTGCAATCTTTTCAAAATTAATCTTCTCAAATTAATATCATTAGATTAATTTTTTTTTCATTAGATTACTAGTTCTTCCCCACATGACATCCACTGGCACATTTATTTGATTGCAATAAGTTCCCATAATTCAAAAAGGAGTTGGTAGGGTGAGCATATTTACCTAACCTCCACCAAAATAATTCAACTTTAGACATAAGTTTGAATTTCTTGATACAATTCAAAGTCTCAGTTTGGCTCTATTTTGTTGCCCTGTAATTCACGTCAGATTCAATCCAAGCTTCAAATGAAAGAGACGTAATTGATACACTTGAAAGCTGCTTAATAAGCTCAATGCAATCTTCTCAAAATTAATCTAATGAATTTAAGACACATCCTTACCAAAAAAAAAAAAAAAATCTTTCAGATATCCTTCACGGTGAAGGAATACACGGATAACTTCAAAAAACGGTGATAGGCAAAGAAAGATCTGGAAGAAGGAATACACGGTGAATTCACGGATTACTTCAAAAAACGACATTTTCTTTTGAAGAAAAGATAGCAATTTACCTGAGGGATTGTTTGCCAACAGGATTTACGCAGGATTTGAGCAGGATTTAGCTGCCAAACGGGATTTGAGCGACCCGTAAATCTGATGGCGGAATAAATCCTCCGTTTTCCTTTTTTTTCCGTAAATCCTGATTTTGCTAAATCCTCTACTTCGACGGATTTACGGGATTTGGTCGGAGAAGCGCGTGAAAGAGAGAAAGTACCTCCGGAGCTGCTCGCCGGATCGAAGTCGAACAAGAACGAAGCTTCGCTTTTCTCCTCTCGATTGAAGCCGAACAGAACGAACGAAGCTAGGCGAAGAAGCCTCTCGATTGAAGCCGAACAGCACGACGAAATTTGGCGAAGAAGCCTCTCGATTGAAGCCAAACAGCGGGACGAAGCTTCGCTTTTCTCTTCTCTATTGAAGCCGAGCAGCGGGACGAAGCTTCGCTTTTCTTCCGATGAATTTATAACCCGCTCAATACGAGCGGGTTTCTAATTCCCGCAAAACAGACTCCTTAATACACTCCTAAAGCATCCGACGAAAACCTTTTGTTCCGCTCAAAATTAACCAAACATCCAAATTTAGTAAATACAGGTAATTGATTTGCTTTACACTCCTAATTCAGGCAACCAAACAGCCCCTAAGAGAACTTCATGCACTCACAAAGAGAACAAAGCATGGAAATTTTCATTCATTTAATCATTCCCAATACAATGACAAAAGCCCTTTATATAGGCTGACAAAAATATAAAATGCATAAAGACGAAAACGCCCTTGGGCTACAATAAGTACTACTTCCCTCATAGGGGTACAAAAGGAAAGCATGAAATAAACATCATGAAAAAAGAAACTAAAGCATCAAAAATAAAGGCTGTGAATCAAGGCCGTCGATCGGCGTCCCCGGCGATGGTACACATGTCGAAATCTGATGCCCTCATCATTAAGATGAAGAAAAACCTTATTTCATCTTCCAAGTTCTAGTCTAGGAGACTATAAATCTAAAGATACAGTCAAAGGGATCTTGAATTTGTTGATGTAAGTTTACCAATAATTGACCAACTTTATTTTTTATTAGATCATAAACACTATTAAGCTAAACTGTATTAGGGCATGAACTTGCAACGTGTAGACTTCATCTTCTACATCTAAACAGTCTTGACAAAAGTAAGGAACCAACAGTTAAGAAGCATAACTACTTCCAAATATTATACAATGGACTAAAGCTATATTTAACAAGACTCCGTTGGAATGTAAAAAATTCATAAGTTTCCAAATAGTCATCTCTATAAAATTATAATGCAACTACCTAACAAAAAGTCATATAGAAACTTAATAAAGTAACTAACTATTTCCCTCTGAAAACAACGTTGTTCAACACTTCAGCCTAAACAAATGCAGACTTGTGTAATGCCTTACACTTTCAGAACGCTGTTATAACCAATCTCATTTTATTTTTCCACATTTATAGCATCAAACATTCAATGAAGTGCCATACTTAACAACATATGCATCACCTTCTATGCCCCTTAAGGATGCTACAAATTCAAACATTTGTCAAAGTTAAGGTTTACTTCCAAAGAACATATAAGAATAATTCTTTAACATATTATTTAGGATCTAAGTTAACATGGGATCAAATGCTTGGGAGGAAAATAATTTGTTTTTTTATCCCCTTTATTTCATCTTTGAAAAAGAAAAAAAAATGTTGCTCGCAGAGGAAGGGGATGCTAGAAGAAAGCTTCAAGTAACATTTCAAAAAAGTGAATATAGTCGTTCAAACATACTAATCAAATGATAGCATACCACATTCCGATAAATTTTGGGAAAATTCTAATCTTCCCCTATGAGTATGATAGCATATGGGACAAGGCTACTAGTTTGTTTGTTTGTTTGTTTGTTTGTTTGTTTTTAGGGCACAGTTACTAGTTGTTTTTACCATGTGGGATAAAATAAAATATGTTCAACGTTCACCTTTTTCATCCTCAAAAAGAAGTATATGAGCAATCAAAACAAAGGTGACAACTTCATGTGTTTATATGGCTGATTTCTAGGAATTCTAATTTGAAACTCTCCTATGCTACCAGGATTGGCGTGATTTGAAACAGGCGTCAACATTGTTTTAATGTGGCCCAGCAAAACCCACTTGGAGGATTTGAAAAATTAAAATACATAGAAATGAAAAGATATGCAAAGAACTTGGAACATTAAGAAGGTTGCCACACAGAAAGAGCAGAAAATTGGCTGATTTCAAATATTCAGCTGCATAGATTTCAGATTCAATTTCTGATTTCAGTGAAACTGTAGAAGCAAATTAGCGTAAACCACAAAAATTTAGGGCACTTTTATGAAGAGCTTGAGTAAATGATTGAGTTTTATTGGAGAGGGAGGTATGGGTTGAATGGATTGTGGGTGTTTGAGAGGAAATAACAGAGTGGTCAGTTAGGAGAGGAGATAGGAGAGAGAGAGAGAGAGTCATGGGACAAAGACCTGAAAAAGGGGGGGAGAGAGAGAGAGAGAGATGGGACAAAAGGTTGACAAAAAATAGAACAAAGACAAGATGGAGAAAATGAGAGGCGGAGAGGCAACGAAGAGATCGTCAAAGAGAGACAGTAATACAAAATAGAATAAAGAAGAGGGAGAAAATTGTATAGGAGGGAGCAAAATTAATAAGAATTGTGGGAGAGACGATTCACCTCTAGAACAATGAATCAACTTGTATCTTGCATTTCTTTGCTTGAAATTAATAATTATAGCCCCTTGGTATTATTTCTGGATCTATTTGGACTAATTTTGTTGTTTTTTATGTTGTTGTGTGTTGTTTTGGTCATCAAATCCTATTACAGATCAACTAAAAGAGTGATGGTACTAAGAAGGTACTTAATCAAATTTTTTTTAAACAAAAAAAATTATAATAGCCACGGAACCTTTCAAATAGTTATAGCAGCCCAAAACAGTCCCTAAATGTGATCAATTGTGAGACATTGGTGTGGGTAAATTTTGACACTAATTTGTGGGACATTTGAAAGCTTGAAGTTATTAATTTCTCTTAATGAGCCAGCTTTGGAAACCATGTTTTTTCTATATAAAGGTGAAAGTGCAATTAAAGAGTGCATGGTGCTAATGCTAAATATGACCATAACATGGAATGCGTTAAATCCAATTAATTATGCATCATCAATATAAACATAGAGATTAGAGACATATTTTGAAATGGGCATTGGTGTTGCTCTTCAAGATTTTTGACATTTTATGGGCAAAGTTGATATCGGAAAAATATATGACAATTAAAAGTATTGATAAATGCTAATGTTGGTGTGTATCAGAAAGGTAACTTGTCATGATAAACACTTCTCTTTGTTATTAACATTATTTGTTTTTGTTTTTTTTTTTTAGCTTATATTGTGAATTATATGATATTATATACCATCGAGCAATGTTTTTAGTAGAAAAAACTAGTATTAGTTTGATGTAGGCAAAGGGGGGGTCAACTCAAACCCAAAATAAGTTGGATTTGACTTCCCTTAAGCTTACAAACTCAATGAAATTTGAGCTAGAATTTAGCTCATTTATGAGCTGGTCTTTAGTTCATTTATTGAACTAAGGGTTAGCTCATTATTAGCTAAGTTTTAGTTCATAGTTATCTTTTAATTAATATAATTTTATTATAGTTTGTTATGTCTTAATTTAAGTTGTCCCTTGGGATTCCAAAATCGCTTTTGGAATACCAAGGAAGTTTGTTCTCCCATGCCGTGTCTCCTTGGCTTCCACGGTTGGCTGTTGTTTTCCGTGCATGGCTCCTTGGTTCTCACGGTGGCTGCTGGTTTTCCGAACTGGGGGCCTTCCCGTGGCTTTTGGCACCTCGGTTCCGTGCGGCCTCTTGGGTTCCCATGGTTGTTTCCTCGGTTCCCTGGCTAGGCTGTTTTTCCGTGAAAAGCAAGGGGGCCTTTTCCATGGCTTCTGTTGTTTGGATTCCTATGGGAATTAAATGTTATGTCCGTTTGTATTCCCCCTTTCATACCTATAAATATGAGGGGTTATATAATGTTTTGAAGAGTGATATATGAATTTTTGAAAAGAAATCTGCGGATTTTCTTGGAGAAGCTTGCGAGCTTTGTCCACCTTCTTCTTCCACCTCCTTTGGAAATCTTGCGAGCTCTTTCCACCCTTCTTCTTGGCTTCTAACCTCTTTCGTCTCTCCGCAAGTGACCACCCCATCTGTATCATTCGTCTCTAAGTGAAGCAAGTTTAGGGTGTCTTACTATTAGATTCAAAGTCGTTTAATTTTAATCTGTATTGTAAGTTTTGTTTTATTAATTTCTAAGTCTGTTTTAGATTTGAAATGTAAGAGTTTGTTCGTTTTATTACGTAGGAGTCCCATTTCTTATTTTCGTTACCCTTTGTGGCCTGAGGTCCTCGGGTCCCCCCATCCCCCGGATTTTTGCCCACATCATAGTTTTTACCTAGTCATTTATATTAATAATTTATAAAATGGAATATTGTACCAAAGATGTCTCGGCTATTTAATGTTTCGACATATAATGTCAGCTTTTTTCAATTTATGGTGTGTCATCATGTTTGTGCTGTGTGTGTCACTTCATAGAAGTATTACGTCCAATATAAAAGAATATGGTACAATGGGCAAAAATGAATGAGATCCAATTGAACTTGGAAAATCAAGAAACGTTGGGTTTACTGAAACTAATAAGAAAATTAAAAATGGAAAATCAATAAGTTTAGAAAGAATACTAACCAGTTTTCGTACTTCAGCAGCACCATCTCGAGCAAGAATAAATAAACCTTGTAGGTACTGATCCATGGAGAGCAGCAAGGCCTTTATGATATTTTTGATAGCATACATTAAACGTGACATAGCATAAAAGATATTTAGCACAATACGGACCATAACTTTAGCCAGAAATTTTATAGTATTTTTTTACTTACCGTAGGCATTATTACAATAAACTGATTGATGGAGCCCAATGAGAGCTTTCTAAGAGTAGAATGTGGAGATTGGAAAAACTGCAATACAGATAGAAAAAGAAAAAGTTTCTGTCAAACACCAACACAGAAAAATATTTATCCCAGAAGAACATGAATCCTATATCATGTCCAGCATAATGCTACAACATAAGAAACTCCAGGCCAGTTGCAAATTAGAAACAACCCGTTGAAGAAAGCCAAATGGTATTTGTAACATTAATATTACACAAACCTCAAGCCAAACAAAAGTCAGACGAATTTTTTCATATGCATTTAGGAAAAGAAACAGCTTTGTGCATATGATGCAATAACTTTCAAGGCTTACAGCTAGAAACATTCCACAATCGAACCAAAGAAATAAAGATGCTTTTTTAAGTAATTTAGAGCCCAACATTTAAGGCTGGACTAACCTGCAATAACCTTGGCATGAAAATGTTGATAGGTCTTTCTGTTAATCCAGGAACATCGACATCAAGTTCTTCTGGCACATCCTCACAGACCTGTTTAGACACATGAAAGAATGGATGGTGTAATTTTACTTGAAGCACGACAATCATGAATCTAAAAAGACTAGAAGACACAATTTTGTTCTAGCAAGAACATAAATGCAAAAGAAGAGAATAAGGTCAGGTCATTCCAGTAGAGCATCAACTTGAAGATGCAATTGTGTACTAGCAAAAACATAATTATGCAAGTTCATATTGCAGTAAAAAATTTTGGTGCAACTGTACTTCAGGGTGTTACAGACGAAAAAGTGCAAAACAAGAAGACTTGCCAAACAGATAACTGAATGTTATTTTGGTTTCCATGCTTAGCAGGTACACAAACATACGGAATTGTCTAGATAGAATTTTCAGTAATTTAAACTTCCATGGTTGCATTTTACTGTTTGTCATTCACAAAATTCCTGCATATGTACAATTCCAAATTAATGTACCATTCCCCTAAAGAATCATTAAGACAATCCAAGATAGTTGGGACAAGGAATGATGGAGGTAGTGGTGGTAAATGTTGAATGAGTATGTTATATCCTTTTATCAAAATTGGTCTCGCATACATTAAATTTTGACACAAAAGCGTATATAATAGAATGAAGACAACAAGCTAATAGAGAAGGTGAGATGCATTAAGCCAGCCACAAATGGTTGAATGGTGGTGAACATAAATGAATATTGAATACACTTCTATTGCAGTTGGACCAGAATTTCTTGGCGTAGAATACAATATGAGTATAAAATAAAACGGCTGATGATAAAATGTGGCATGCAAAATAGCCCAGTTTCTTTTGGCTATTTACTAGCAAAAACACCAAGTCCTTTGATCAATAGAAAAAGCACCAACCTTGTAAATAGCATCCATAGCACCTTCCATGTGATATAAGTCATTACTATCCAAACAATGAACAAGAGCTTGCAACAACTCTGGCCAACCCAATAGTCGCCCAAACTGCACAATCACACTGATAACAGTTCCCGCTGTAGATCTGATTGTCTTATCTGCGGCCCCTAAACATGGGAGTAATTGTGACTTAATGTATTGCTGATGTGAAGGAGATGTGGATCTGAAACTGATTCTTAAATTATTTTTCAGAAGCAAGCCAGCAGCCTGTCGTATTTCCACTGATTTATCCTGTTATATTAGCAGATTACAAATTAAAGAATAATAATACAGCATAAAATCAGACAATATGACGCTATCGCAAAAGATGCTAGCAATGACTGACAAAGAAAAGAATTAAAAAAACATTAGCTACATTGATACATAAAACCAAAAAAAAATTGATATATCAAAATTAAAATTTTAAATGTTAAAGCTCTCAACCATTCATCTTAAGTAGGCTGAAATAGTTCCTTGTGAGCCATTAGTCTCCTTATAGTCCAACAACAACTCAAGTGCAAGCCCATTTTACCTAATAAACTAAGCACAAGTCTACAAACTAATTCCAACTTAAGAACTGGCACATCCAAATAATAGGTATTAAAAAGTTTCAGAACATCTAAAGAATGAAGCTCCATATAATAAACAACAGCATAAGGGACAATATAAGAACTATATGCATTATGTCAAATCTTTTTCATTTCTTTTTTTTTTTTCTTGGATTTCATTCTTAGTTGTCCGTCTGAAGTGTCAAAGGAATGGGAAAAAACAACAACATAAAGGACAACATAAGATCTAAATGTATCATGTCAAATCGTTCCTTTTTTTTCATTTCATTCTTCGTTGTGAGTCTGAAGTGTAAAAGGAATGGAAAAAAAACTACATTTAATTGTGTCTGCGTAAGTGTTTGTGCGTGCATGAGAGATGAAAGCAGAGCTAGAAAAATATGTTAAAGCCTTTCCAACCACACAAGTATAAGTCAGAACTCTTGGGTGATGATGATGATTCATGAAATCCACAGCTGAACCTACTGTAACAATCTTTAGCCCATGAAGAATATATTTACTAGGAGCATTATCGTTGGTTTATTCAAATATCAAATCCAGCCATCCAGTTATTATATTACCTCGGGCATCAAGCAAAATAAAGGTTTTCAGGTTGAGACACCAAATCAGTCACACATTTGAGATACTAAACTACATATTAACTTTCTAATGTCTGCTAAAATTCAGTCAAACTAAAACCATCCACGCATCATAACCAGGAATGGATGAGAAACTTTAACACTTGAATATTACGGCCCAAAGGCTTGAGCCCGACTTCAAGCCCTTATTCCCAATCATTCAAACTGAAAAAAAAAACAGTCAGATAGTATCAATTATGCCAACATCGACCCACTATCCTGAGCCAATTTTATCAAGTTAATCCTTTTAAGCTGCTAAGGTGTGAGTGCCAACCCCACAAACACTCAAACCGAAATAACACAAAACTCTCTTCGAAACAACAAAAATCCTCCCAGCAGAGAATCAACTGCACCGATAAAACAAGCTAGAACCGTAGCGAAAACATTGCAATTAGTAACACATCATCCAGATCAATAAGAAACCCAGCAAAAAAGGAAGAAGAAAATTAACAGGGAATTTTGGAGAGGAAGACCGCCGCTGACCTCCGCCCTTGCCAGGATGAAAGCGAGGTAGTTGTTGAAATCGGCAACCTGGCTATAGTGCTGAAGCTGCTGCCATATGAGGTGCTGATCGGAATTCGGGGAAATCTGCCGCTCCAGCAACCCACAGATCTCGCGAATTCCCTCCTCCTGTGGCTGCCACATCGACGCAGCGGCCGCCGCCATCGCCCGGCCGCCTCTCCGGAAGAATCAATAGAAGAGACCTGGAAGATAAAAAGAGATTTTCGGGTCCTGGTTTGGCCGGTAAGAGATTCGTATGGGTCGTGACGAAGACAGACCGAGATGAAAATAAGAAGAAGACGTCCACTCTTTTTCCAATAGAAACGAATGCCTGCCGTGCGACCGGGAAACGCACGAGTCGGCGGAGGGGCGAAAAGTGGAGAAGAAAAGGGACGCAGGGCAGAGGGGGCAAAAATGGAATCTCAAAGGGCAGAAATTGTTGTCGGATTTCCAATAGGCTTCTTGTGGCTGGATTGGTAGAAGAGCTTCCGAAATGAAGTACAGGTCGACAAGGGTTTTTCTTTAAGCCTTACATTTACTTTTGTGCAATTTATGTCAAATATTTTATCATCTATTTTATTAATATTAAAAAGATATTTGACAATATATCAAAATAGGTTATAATCTTCCATTTTTTTAGCTATATACTATAATAGAATTAGTATTTGATATTTCAATAAAATAAACTTTGCATAAAAAAACTATGATTTTTATTAATGCAATCATTAAAAATATGTGAATAATTCTATACAACAATGACTATTTGTGCAGGTACATCCTTGCAGGTATCTTACAGGTCACATTTGGGTCACGAGGAAGGAGATCCACTCTCCTAGGATAGTCCTTTATAGGGACTCGCGCAGGAGTTGGGAAGGAGTTGATCATTGAGCATGACGAACCACTTTCGACCGCATCCTCTAAGCAACCTCCCTCCTCAATGAAGGCGACTACATAAATTCTTCTCCCAATTGGGCAAGCCTTTATTCATCTTGGCCAAAAACAAGTCCTCTATACATAACACACAAAAAGTGAAGCTAAAAGGCACACATCTCATCCCAATACCTTCTTCAAATCATCTTTCTACTCACACCCTCTCACCTCAATGGGGCAACACTAGATCGACATCCTTCTCAATGTCGACTCAACCTCAAAAGATCCACATCTAGACATTACTAGCCTCTCTCATCTTAATGGGGCAACACCATATCAACATCCTTCTTAATATTAGCTCAACCTTAGAAGATTTGCATCCATGCATTACTCGCCCCTCTCACCTCAATGATGCAACTCCAGACAAACTTCCTACTCAACGTTGACTCTCACACAAGATCTCCACTCTAATCAGCACAATCAGTCGAGCACTATCATAAAATGATAATTCAACCCCTGTACTTCATACTAATTCTAGTGTAACTCTCCAAACCCTATAAATAGGGGGAGGAGTCATTCACAAAAGAGGGACAACAAAAAACATTAAGGATCTCAACAAAAGAGTCAAGATGCTATAAAACTAGAGTGAGAGATTCAAAGAAAGGGAGGGAGGGAGAGAGAGAGAGAGAGAGAGAGAGAGAGAGAGAGAGAGAGAGAGAAACTCTCCAAACCCTATAAATAGGGGGAGGAGTCATTCACAAAAGAGGGACAACAAAAAACATTAAGGATCTCAACAAAAGAGTCAAGATGCTATAAAACTAGAGTGAGAGATTCAAAGAAAGGGAGGGAGGGAGAGAGAGAGAGAGAGAGAGAGAGAGAGAGA